>NC_056726.1:26262745-26510245 GCF_019279795.1 Protopterus annectens
TTACACTACTAGTGATAGGGTTGGGGGGTTTCGCAGCCCCCACGATAAGGGGAAACACTGCTCAAGATACAGACAGATTTACAAATGCAATCTATAAGCACCTACATGGATGTATGGATTGTGCCATCACTGGTAGTCCAAGACTCACTCCTCCTAGACAAGGACACCAATCTGGTGGACCTCTGCAATAAACAGGCTATACTACAGAAGTAGGACAGTGTTCCAGACAAACAGCAAATCCCACAAAGGGCAGACATCTGTGACCACTATTAGTATGATACGTAGGTCCCTCATGACATCATCCAAGGCTAACATCAGCAGGAAAATACGCAAGGATTCGAAAGATAACCACAAAGCCTTCTTTGGCTATGTCAAGGATCTAAGTGGTGACACACAAATTTGCACTGTACGGGTGAAATATAGCACAAAATATGCTGACCCTACTGATATCACCAACACCCTTACAGATACATTCAGTGCATACTTCACCCCCCTAAAGAGCCCACAACACTACCTGAAAGGTACAGTATCCCACACATCAGAGACACACAGGTGGAAATGGCCCTCTCTAACAGCAGAACACAGCATCAATGGAGGCAGATGTTGTCCAGACTGTTTCTTGCAAACTGTACAAGACAACCTGACCACCCCCCACCTAATTAAGCTTTCCAGCCTCAGCCTCTCCACAGACTACATGCCCATACAATGGCACGTGGCAATGGTTATTCCATTCCATCAAGGTGGAATCACAACTGACCATGGTAACAGCCACCCCATAAGCCTGACTAGACTGGTCTCCAATGGTATGGATCGCATCCTCATGGCACTCATTAACAAAGGCATTAATAATCTCTGAACACGTGACCCAACCCAGGTCAGCTTGGTTGAGTGCAGTTCATGCCCACTGAACCTGTTTGCCGTCTTACATACAGTCACCAAGATGTTGGATGATGGGAGAGGTGGTTCACACATACTACCTGGACCTCGCCAAGGCTTTTGACACCATGCCCCACTCGGGTATTATTGATAAACACACCAGCCTGTACATACACCCTACATACACCCATACACCAACGGGCTTACACACAACCCACATGGTACGACTAGCGGTCTCCAGGTCCAACTCTTGACAAGTCACAACTGGTGTCCCACAGGACTCAGTCCTGGGAGCCCTACTGTTTGGCATATACTTCTCAGAGGTACAGGCAAACACAGGTGGACTACGGCAGACCATGTTTAGCAATGACTGCGAACTGGGAGCCATGACTGATAGTTCAGCTGACACAGACATCCCTTAAGGGGTCTCACAAAGACCGACACAGGGTGTCAACGTCATGGCCTCCAGCCAAGTGCCACTAACTGCATGGTCTTTCCACTGTTGAATATTAAACACCCACATATTAACACATAAGTGGCAGTCACTTTAATATGGATGAGGTAATGGAATATCTGGGGACTAAGGTAGATAGTGATCTCCCCTTTGACAATCATATCTCCAAAGTAGTTAGGACATCCTTCTATGTAGGCTATCTGATTACTAAATGGTTCCCATCTAGACATACTGAGGTTATAGTGCCCATTTACTCATCACTCATCAGTCCCATCATAAGGTATAATAACCCATTTGGGATGTACCTCAGAAGACACTTCTAACTGCTGGAAGGTCCATAAATGTACCTCTCCAAGGGGATTACTGGCCTCCAACATATGCCCTATGCAGCCAGACTGAATAAACTGCTGCTTTACTCAGTGGCATCTCGTTTACCCAGAGATGATCTCTGCTGGCCAACACAGCCATGTCGAACTCAGGCTTAATGGATATGCTCCACCTATGGGAATCCATGTCACAGTGAACAACACACTGTAGTGAGCTGAACCTTACCACAACAATAACTGGAAGATGCTGGAGGGATGGATTCCTGTCACAGACACTCCCCATACTTTGGAACAACATCCCTAACTACATTATACAGAGCCCCTCACTAACACTCTGCAAGAGAAACCTTGAAGAGTGGATGGGGAACGGTAGATGCACCCCAGGGATCCCGCCATTGCCTCTGCTCCACAGAGGGACAGTTAATGAATCAATGGGGTGGCAAAAACTGACACATTTTGGCTGGGCTTATGAATGACCTCTGGCAGTTGGCCAAGTACCTACCTATGAACCTATACATACAGTATCAGCACATGCTGATATCTTAATTGACTGTTCAGGTGTTGACTTACCTTGTGCCAATGGCAGTTGTGTGTGCAATAGTTGAGGGCAGCCAATGCTGGATGCACACAGTTGACTGCCTATACATGACAATTTACAGGTAGTCTTGTGTGTGTACCATCCATTTTTACTGTGTGTAGGTGGAGAAAGGTGTCAGTTCCTAGGTGCCTACACTGTCAGTGCATGTGCTATACATTCCCTCCTTGCCAAGGCATGGGTATACTGGGCACACCTCCGTCTGCCTACTGGGGCTGGCTCAGGGTGTTCGTGGTCTGAGTACCTCTGTGCCTGTAGGGCCCTTGGCAATGGTGGTGGGCTGTGAGGGCCTTCACCATTCTGTCCCTGCTGCAGCTGTTTCTGCAGGATCATATTGTGTAGCATGGCACATATTATGAAGATGTGGGCACACGTGCCTGGAGAGTACTGCAAGGCTCCACCAGATATGTTCAAGCAATGGAACTGTGATTTCAGCATCCCAAACACATGCTCTATGATGATTCTGGTTTGTGCGTGTGCCTCATTATGGCATTCCTGCATGGCTGTGTGTGCATTTCTGATGGGAGTCATCATACACAGTTCCAGTGCATAGCCAGCATCCCCCACCAGGTGGCCATTTGGGATGTCCCCCCTGGCAAATAACTGATACAGCTGTGAGGTATGCCAGATGTGGGAGTCGTGATAGCTTCCAGGGCTGCCAGCACACACATCCATGATAATGCCCTGGGCATTGCACATAACCTGGCAGTTGATGGAGAGGTATCCCTTGCGGTTTATGTAGCACATACCCAACTCACCGGGTGGTGACTTGATGTGTATGCGCATGCAGTCTATTGCACCCAGTACCTCTGGGTATTCTGCCACATGGTGGAAGAGACGCATATTCCTGGCCAACTCCTCCTGCATTCGGGGGAAGTATATCTGCTCATTGGCATGTGGTATCATGGCATCCAGGTACTGGTGTAGTACCCTGGATGCTGATGCCTGTGACATTCCCATAATATTTCCAGTTGATCTTTGAAAGGTACCTGAAGCTAGTATTCTCAGGCCTACACTTATCTTCATATCCACTGGGATGGGTTCCCCTCTGTTTGTTCTGGCAGTGAGGCGTGGCCTGCACAGCTCCACAAGTTGCTGTTGGATGTCCCTGTCCACCCTGTAACACTCTACTATCTCCAGATCATGTAGCCCCTGGTAGGTTACCCTGGGTCTGAACACTCTCCTCCTCCTCTGGTGCCTGAGGTGGTCGTGTAAATCATCCTCCACACCACCTTCAGTCTCCAACACATGCTGGTGGATCAAAGCTATGGCAGCCCCTAACATGTACATACTAAAAGTTCCCCATCTGTTTCATATTATTACATCTTTTTACACTCACTGACCCTAGGGGAGACAGCCCCCTTTCTCAGCCATTTAGGCAATCTATATACCCATATACTATCTCTGTCGCATAACATAAATGTAATAATTTTTACTTGCCCTTACAAAACCTGTTTAACATCATTATTCTGTCAGTGCCTCACACTTCATCTTCTAATAATAGTTTTATTTTAATTGGAATAAATGCTGAATTTGGCATAGGAGAAATCAAAAGGATGACTGAGTGATTTCCAGAATAAATGAAATAGATTGAAAATTGTACCTTTAGTAATGACTTAGAAATAAAAGGAAGCTTTGGTTTGTGCTTACAGGAAATATGTGAAAGGCTTCAGGCTTATAAATAAGTTAAAACGATTTGGTCCATATCAGACTTCACACAAAAGTTAATTTAATATCCTCTTTGTTCAGATTAATTTGAAAAAAAAAAGATTACATTTTAATTTAGATTGCATATTTTGTAAGGCAGTTAGAACAGGTATGTGAGTCAACCATTTTAAATACAGCACTGAAGATAAAGATTATTAAGTAGCTAGATCTGGTAGCAACCAATTCATGAATCAGATTTTCAAGTCCCCTAAATCTGAATGTGAAAATAGTGGAACCTTTCCATCTGAAATCTCAGAAATAATGTGAGAATAGTTTTGTTGTCAAATTCTCTCTTATCTTCAAAATCAAAAACATCTGATATCTCTGAGATAAAAAGACAAAAAAAAACCCCACATTCTAGAACATACTGTGAAGCCCAGAAATATTTTCAGCAGTGTATAGTGGTCGAGTGGAGTTCAAAAGACATGCATAAATCGGCGTGCCTTTGTTGAAGGTTGGGTGTCAAGCTGGCACCTCGTCACCATAAAAATCTACTGCCAATCATTAGTGGACCGGAGTTCTGCTGTGGCAACCCCTAACTGGGAAAAGCCAAAAGAAGAAGAAGAAGATAGACAGATGTGTCTAATCTCAAAGAAAAGAAGAGATTTACAATCAAAAATGGTCACCCTTATGATGTTTTCTAAGTTAAAGTTCACATTGTGTTCCACATATTGTTCTGTTAGGCCATGTGTTGGTGCCGGCATATTTCAGTAAAATTATTTCAAAAAGTCAGATAATACACGTCAGGGTCTCCTACTAGCACAAAGCCACTACATACCCACTGTTAAAGTAAAGAAGGATAACTCTGGTACAGAAACTACAAGCAGTAGAGAGTATACTTCTAAGTGCAGCATTCAAGTTAAAGTTGTGTAGTATGCAGTGCACTGCTGTGCAGGGTCAGCTTGTGTAGTACATAGTGCACTGTTATGTAAGGTCAGCTTATGTAGTGTGCAGTGCACTGTTCTGCAAGGTCAGCTTATGTAGTATGTAGTATGTAGTGAACTGCTATTCAAGGTCAGCTTGTATAGTACACAATGAACTGTTGTGGAAGGTCAGTTTGTGTAGTACATAGTGCACTGTTGTGCTAGGTCAACTTGTGTAGCATGTAGTACTCTTGTGTAAGGTCAGCTTGTGTAGTACAAAGTGACCTGTTGTGCAAGATCAGTTTGTGTAGTACGCAGTGCACTGTTCTGCAAGGTCAGCTTCTGTAGTATGTAGTGCACTGTTGTGTAAGGTCACCTTGTGTAGAATGCAGTGCACTGCTGTGCAAGGTCAGCTTGTGCAGTACACAGTACACTGTTATGCAAGTTCAACTTGTGTATTATGCAGTGCATTGATGTGCCAGGTCAGCTTGTGTAGTGCATGGTGTACTGTTGTCCAGGAAGCAGGTACTCACAGTCATGTTATAATTAATTGTACCTGATAACACTACTGAGAAGTGAGGAAAACAGCACAGGAATAGGCATATGCAAATGAGCATATAATGAAATGCAAATTAAGGTGCACAGTCTAATGAGTGTATAATTACAAGGAAATTAATGCCCCTGGAGGCAGGTCATGAGTCACAGATTTAAGCAGCAATAAGCTCGCAACAAGTTGCATATCAATATAAGAGCAGAGTGTATATGAGAATTTGTAGAGTTGCAGCAAGCAAAGATGTTAGACGTAATAGCAACAATTATGCAGTGACATTTAAGTGCTGCTACCTCTCGCCCAGTAGAGTGATCCTGTAACAGGAAGTGAGAACAAAAATGGTACTGCTAGTGTATCAGCTACACCAAATAATTGATTGGTAACTGACAGACTGTTTTTCAGTGTTCAGTGATATGTTATGGGTATTTGTAAGCAAGTGTTGCTCATGAGCAGGACTGGGAGAAATGTATGGCCCTCTACTGAAGGATGCCAAAGTATTTGGAGTTCTAAGTATACTAGCTGCAGAGACCTTCCAGAGGCAAACAGGAAACACACTGGGCATAACACAGGTGCTGCTCTGCCGAATATCAATACATTCCTTGATATGCTACTTCAGTATATGAATGAGCATGTTGGTTTCCATACAATAACATAACAGGGGACAACATTACCAACTTACACAGCTTCTATTATATTGCCCAGAAAAAAGTGACTTACTTTTTTAAAATAAAGCCCTTGTATAATGGTGCGGTGCTGCTCTTCTGCGTTTTTCCCGTATCCTGGAGCTTTTTTTTTTATGTACTGTGCATGTGTATGGGACTTTCATTCCCACACTTAAGCAATATATCTGTGCTGTGTAAAGGAAGCAACAGAGAAAGAAAGATCTCCATTGCTTTTTTTTGGTTGTTTGTTTTTAATTGAAAAAAGAAACTGGGAGACCTTCAATGTGCGGGAGAGAAGGGACAGAGGAAAATAAAAGGATGACCAGGTACGTTACTCTAGTTTAGACTAAAGTACCTGATTATCTTTTTATTTTTGTTTGTCCTGTCTCTTTCCTTAGTTTGAAGTATCTAGTTTTTGTCAGTTTGTTTTTAAATAAAACAAAGCTATCACAGTACAATAATGCCGAACGGAAAGTACAATCTTTGTAGCATATGTTAATGGAAAAAAGTCCAGGTGATTGGACTTTTTCCATTAGTATATGCTCAGATTTACAATGGGCTTACTTGTTGGGCTGCCCAGTTAGCATGCTCCTTTTGGAATGTTAATGGCCAGTCATTGTAAAATACATGATAACAGATGTCCATGTCACTTGAGGCAGAGATGGGGGGCTTGTGGCAAAGGGTACTCTGTGTAATATTCTGACCTCCAGTGGCAGAGAAGGGGTGACAGTACAGGTTAATGACTGATTGGGGATGTTACTACCTGATCATGACCTGGTTCCACTGTGCTACCTTGATGTGACAGGACAAGAGGCCCAACTTACAAGGATACTATGCTCTTGTGAGAAAGTGGCCTGCATATATTCTGGTGGTGAGGTGCTACCTGCTCCTAGAGGCTGGTAGCCATCTCCACTAACATACAGGACAGAAGAATGATATACATCTACACCTGCAGGAACAGACTGCATAGCCTGTAAATTGCTGCCAAAGTGATCTCCCTGTGTATGTGCCTGCCCTTGACCACAAACAGCACTTCTTGACAAGGCAGTTATGGTAGATGTAACTTTCTTCCTTATGGAGGGGGATATAGCAGCAATATATGCCAGCATGGCCCTGATGAGACCTAGAATGGCATCATGCATGGATGCTGAGGCCTCACCAAGGCATTGACAGTGCCAGGTGATATCCATATGGAAGCCATGCACCACACCAGTCATCTCCATCTCAGCATGAATAGCAACATACTGTAGCCGGATGATAGCGCTGCACAGCTGCTGATTGAGCCATAGTGCTGCTTACATAGCAAGGACCAGCAGTGACATGTAAAGGCACTGGGCACCCTATTAGGGAGCTATATGGTGGGTATACCTACACTGTATGCAGTATGATCTGCTGCTGCTTCCACATGGACAGAGGTGCTGGGGATTTCAGTCACAATGGAGCACCTCCTAGCAAGGACATTTTACAGCCTGTAGCCAGGTTTGGGTGAGACCATAGCTTCACCCTAATGGGTAGAGAACCATTCAGAAGAGAGACAGAAAGCTCTTATCGTTCAAGAGACATGATCAGTGTTTTGGCATCATCAACAGATCTTGCAGAGATACTGATATCAAATTTTTGTCCATACCAAGCCTATACAAGTGTCAACATGAATGGGTCCAGCCTGTGAATATACAATAAAAAACAAAGTGAATCTGAATACCAATGTTACTGTAAGACCCTGTGTTATGCATGCAAACAGCAGTGCATAATAGGTGCAGGGTTTGATTCTCACATGGGGTAATTGGCTAGGCTCAAATGGCCCACAAGGGCAGTTAGCCTAGTATGAACTTATGAACTTATGCCTGGTACCTACCTATGAACCTATAAAAATCTTGATGATTGGATGGGAAATAGGAAATTCACCCCGGGGATCACATCTGTGGCTCTGCTCGACAGTGGCACAGGAAAATAATTTTCTTGGGTGGCAAAAGCCAGGGTACCTTTTAGGCTGGGCTTGTATAGGTCCCAGGGCCAATAGCCTAGTACCTACCTATGAACCTCTAAAAAAATAGAACAGACATATGCCTCAGGTGTTATTACTGTGTGCCTGTGCACCAGATGAATTATGGGAAGTATATACATTAGGTGGGAGGTTGGCATAATAGTTAAGGTACTTAGCTTACAGATGCAAGGTACAGAGTTTTATTCTCAAATTGGGTAATTGGCTAGACTTAAAATGGTCCACAAGGGCAGTTAGCCCCTTGCTAATCTATGAACCTATGAACCTAGGCATATAAAGCTTTCTTATACACTTTATGTACACTGCAACTGCTTGCACATTCAGTACAGTTAGTAACCTGCAGTGTAACCATTGTTCCACTGGAGAGATAGAAAGACTGTGATAGAAGGGAAATAAATGAAGGCAGGCTTATTATCACTAAAGGAAAGACAGAAAAGAGACTTCCTAATGAATTACTGGGAGCAAACTCATCACCCTTGATAATAATCAAACTAATGTTTTTTTTAACAAAATATGAGAAAGTTGGTTGTGGGTATAAAGAAGGGCTGTGTCCCCCATACCTCCTAAACTTTATAGCCATACTCAAGGCTGTACAACCTAAGTGGAAAGGACAGGAAACAAAACATACTTAGCAATGTATTTGCACCTAGTCATTCATTAAGTTTTTCCAGAAAATGAGAGAAAAGGCATTCATGCATATCTGGACAGTTCAAGCAGCATTATATTATATTATATTATATTATATTATATTATATTATATTATATTATATTATATTATATTAGCATTCTTTCTATAATAACTAATGAACAATTTGTGATACGGAAACAAAGTAAAGCTATAAAAAATAACTTGTGAACGTAATATGCAAGGATCCACATAATGAGAAATGAAAATTATATTAGTCATGCAGAACACCAAGGAAACAAGAAATTATTTTCCACTCATTTTATGAATATTATGTAATACAATTTCGCCAGCAAACTTAGCAAGCAGTTTGAAGTGATTAAACAATAACAAATGAAGTATTTCTCCATGTAAGTTCAGAATACATTTTCGCGTACGAGTGGTTCTGCTTACTTTTGCTCTGTTTTACAAAAATGTAGATTGTTGTGTTGTCAAATTCATTTGAACTACATAGCCAAGTTATAGTGAAGATTTCATAGAAATTAATATCATTTACAGATTACTACAGGTGGCAATAAAAATGTTTTTAATACTGATTTATTTGTTTGAAATAACTATTGAAACGAATACTTAATGAACATACACAAGAGCCTGGATTCATTAAGAAGAAAAAACGCACCTCTTTCGATTGTGCTCCTATTTTTGTCCATATCAAGCCTGTACAAGTGCTAACATAAATGGGTCCAGCCTGTGAATATACCATAAAAACAAAGTGAATCTGAATACCCATGTTACATGTAAGACCCTGTGTCATGCATGCAAACAGCAGTGCATAATATGCAGGTATCGAACGCATATGTCTCAGATGTTATTCCTGTGTGCCTGTGCACCAGATGAATTATGGGAAGTACATACATTAGGTGGGAGGTTGGCATAAAAGTTAAGGTACTTATCTTACTGATACAAGGTACAGGGTTTTATTCTCACATTGGGTAATTGGCTAGACTAAAAATGGTCCACAAGGGCAGTTAGCCCCTTACTAATCTATGAACTTAGGCATATGCAGCTTTCTTATACACTTTATGTACACTGCAACTACTTGCACATTCAGTACAGTTAGTAACCTGTAGTGTAACCATTGTTCCACTGGAGAGATAGAAAGACTGTGATAGAAGGGAAATAAATGAAGGCAGGCTTATTATCACTAAAGGAAACACAGAAAAGAGACTTCCTAATGAATTACTGGGAGTAAACTCATCACCCCTGATAATAATCAAAATAATGTTTTTTTTAACAAAAGATAAGAAAGTTGGTTATGGATATAAAGAAGGGCTGTGTCCCCCATACCTCCTAAACTTTATAGCCATACTCAAGGTTGTACAATCTAAGTGGAAAGGACAGGAAACAAAACTGATTTAGCAATGTATTTGCACCTAGTCATTCATTAGTTTTTCCAGAAAATGAGAGAAAAGGCATTTATGCATATCTGGACAGTTCAAGCATTATATTATATTATATTATATTATATTATATTATATTATATTATATTATATTATATTATATTATATTATATTATTATTCATTCTATAATAATTAATTAACAATTTGTGATACGGAAACAAAGTAAAGATATAGAAAATAAATGGTGATCGTAATATGCAAGGATCCACATAATGAGAAATGAAAATTGTATTAGTCATGCAGAATGCCAAGGAAACAGGAAATTATTTTCCTCTCATTTTATGAATATTATGTAATACAATTATACCAGCAAACTTAGCAAGCAGTTTGAAGTGATTAAACAATAACAAATGAAGTATTTCTCCATCTAAGTTCAGAATGCATTTTCGCGTATGAGTGGTTCTGCTTACTTTTGCTGTTTTACAAAAATGTAAATTTTTCTGTTGTCAAATTCATTTGAACTACCTAGCCAAGTTATAGTGAAGATTTCACAGAAATTAATATAATTTACAGATTACTACAGGTGGCAATAAAAATTTTTTAATACTGATTTATTTGCTTGAAATAACTATTGAAATGACAACTTAATGAACATACACAAGAACCTGGATTCATTAAGAAGAAAAAAGGCACCTCTTTCAATTGTGCTCCTATTATAAAATAATCGAAAAATCATTTTTCAATAATATGAAATGGAAATGCATATGTTGTTACATTTCTGCAATATCAAGTGTATCAGCTATATCCTTTTGTGAGTGTGTGTGTGTGTGTGTGTGTGTGTGTGTGTGTGTGTGTGTGTGTGTGTGTGTGTGTGTGTGTGTGCACGTGCGCGCGAGCATGTGTGTTATTATTGTTTGTGCTGTTGCTACTGTATGCAGAGGACTACCTAAGCTACATTAAACAGAAAAATATACATTAACATTCTTAGTTTACACTCCTAGTTTACATATCAGTTTTTCCTCTTAACCTCACTGCTCCCATTTGAAAGATTCCCTTTTCCTGGCATTTTAAGCAAACCATGCCCTTTCTCTTCTTGTATACCACAAAATGTATCATCATCATTTTATCACCTCACAGCAAGAGATTCCCTGATTCAATTGTCAGTTGGGGTGTCTTCTGTGTGGAGGCTGCATGCCCTTCCTGATGTTTACTTTAATTTAAAACAGATGCTGAATTTGTCCTGTCAGAAATCATGAATTATGACTGAATGGAAGAAAGGATGAATGTTTGACTTAATGAATGAATAAAACTTTATCAGCTGATGAAGTTGGCTAAAAAAATGCAGATTATGTAATGAGTTATGAAAAACCGAAAGGTTTAGCTTGTGCTTACAAGAAAATATTTGAAAGGCAATTGTACTTGTCTCAGACATATAGACAAGGTAAACCAATTTAACCCTTCTCAAATCCCACACAAAGGTAATTTAAGATCTCCATTGACCAGAATGATTTCAGCATGTGTATGGTTTAATTAAGTTTTGCATCTTTTGTACAGTAAATAGTATTGGTGTGGGAGTCTACCATTTTAAAATAAGCAAAGAAGCCAAAATTATTAAGGTGCTAAATCTGTAGACAGCTGACACTGAATTATCCTAACTCCTGTACCAGGCATCAGTATAACTCTTTTGTTATTGGCTGCCTTATTCTAAGAAGAAATTTGGTTGGCTGCATATAAATATTTAATAAATTATAATGGGCATTTACTATAAATTCTGCTTAACGGTTGTCTTCATAAAGACAAAAGTAGCATTACAGCCATTGCAATATAAATCAGACTTAAGGTCTGTGTATAACAGAAACAAGTTCTTCAAAGTCTCAGTCAGACAGATTAAATTAAAATTATGCTTGAAACTTCATTCATTATTATTATATTATTTATTATTTTTGTTTTGAAGGGGGATTACAGGACGGAGATAGCACATATGAGGCAATGACAATTTACAGTGATTTCCTAACCAAATAAGAAACTATGTTTATTCTGAATACACCACTGGCCATAGTATTAGACTGCCTACCTCTTTGCTGCTGCGCTGCATGCCTTCTTGCAGGCCTACCTGCTTAAGTCAGTGGCACACACCTTTGACATTGTTGCCTACCTCTTTGCTGCTGTGCTGCATGCTTTTTTCAAGGCCTACCCACTTAAGTCAGTGATGCACTTCTGACATTGCTATATTGTGCAGTTCTACCTACCAACTGCACAGATGTTGTGGACCCATGTCACAAATTCATGAACCCATATTTGCTAGCGAGCACTCTCCCAAAAGGTGGCTTCCATGAGTACTAATTGCCTGCAGCTAGTCATCATTCTCAGCCTGGATGAATGTGGCCAAATCCTGCTGTGTGGACTCTCTGGATAATGTGATGACACCTGTGGAAAGTAGAGGCACAACTACAGGTTGATGACTGTGGGGACAGTAGGCTACCAATAACAAACAGCAGATTGCCACGAGTACACTCAATATTACTGATTTGAACATGGATAGGAACACAGTGGAGGTCACTTTTGTATGCTACGGACAGCAGAATACTCACATAGTACCACAGGGCACTGATAGAGACATCCATGTGCATATATACAGCTGAGGTGGCTGCTATACAGAAACATAGAGGGATTTACCAAAGAAGAGCAGGGTTCACAGATAGCATGGTTTGAGACCATCTAGGAGGTAATTAGTGACTGTGTTATTAAGCTAAGATACTGGGAGGCATGTTACAGGTGTCTCACAGCAAATGCACATATCAAATCTGTTTAGGACTTACACGATAGTGTAGGGATAGGTTGTCCTGACAGCTGCCTTCCCACAACTACAGTATAGACATAGAGCTACATGTTTTATGTATTGGCTATATGCAGGTACAAGTTATTGGTAGCCATAGCACAAATTAATCTGTATGCCTGCACCTTGTTCCAAGTTAAGGGCTGACATGTACAGCAGACTTGAGCAATAAAAATTATTACAATACAACACAACACTGTGTATTTCCGCAGAGTTGCAATTTCTTAAACTATTTTCTTCTGCTACGGCATGGTGAAAGCAAACAATTAAAGAGGCCTAAGGAAACTAAATTAAATGTACTCCATCAACCAATACTGTATTAGGAAGAAAAACGTTTAATAAGAATCACATTATTCCAATACTGCAGGAAGAGGAAAAAAAAAGACGACATGCAAAATGGGTGAATCTGATGCTGCTATTTTTGAGCTAAATATAATGAGTTAAAGGCTGAGAGGAAAACCCATTTCAAAGTTCTTGCGGAAACAAAAGTTTAGGTGGTAGAAGAAAAACAGAGTGGTTAGAAAAGAAGGCAAAGTTAAGAAAAATGCAGATGTTGTTACCCAGCAACCTGAGGTCGCTGACAGAGGAAAGAAAATATATCAGAACCTTATGTTTAAGGATGAAATGTATTAATCATGGTTGGAGCATGAATGTGTACAGGCATATACTCAGAATAAAAAAAAATAGATGAAAATGAAGCTTTGAGGAGAAAACTAAAGACCTACAAACAGACCTTATAGCAAAACAAAGAAGCCCTAGCTTAAGCAATTATTCAGCACAAAGTATAGCTTAATGCAGGAAAATCAGAAAAACCTAAACTGAGCTCTAAGATGAAGAATAAGAAACAAAACAAAAGGTGAGACAGAATGAGAAGCAAAGCAGAAGGTGAGGCTGAACTAAAATCAACTTGTTCACAATTAGTTTCTGCTGTTAGGGAAATAGGGAACATAAATTGTCCCTGAACTCACAAGTAGTGTTGTAACTACCTAGAAGAACAAAAACACATCTGTTAATGGAGACAAATGATTTTCAGATAATGATTTTGGAGGTGGAACCTGCAGGACAGTATAGTTATGTAAAATCTTACCATAACAGTAGATGTCTTTGCCTTCACTGCTGCAGTATTCATTACTATATGGGATTCCCTATCATGGAAGCCTGACATCCAGCGAGTCTACCAAATATTCCTGTTGCTTTAAAGGTATGCCAAATGTCACCCAAATGCTGCTTGCATAGCATAGGGCATAAAGGTGACGTTTAAGCCTACCATAGTCAGAACTGATTGCCCCAGTAGGAACACTAGTCCAAGGAACCCAAGAGGTAATCTGTACATCAAGGAAGGCAAAGGACTAGGGGGAAGGAGGGAGGGAGCAAATACTGCAGCAGTGAAGGCAAGGGCATCTACCATAATGGTAAGATTTTACACAGCTATATTATGTCCTTACATTCACTGCTGCAGTATTCTTAACATATGGGACAGTGCTGAAGCTCAAGAGGAAACTAGAGAGGGCGAAGGAGCAGAAAAGTCACCTAAAAAGCAATGAAGAACAGCAATAGCAAAGCCAGCCCTAGCTCTAGATACCATCCAACTTCTAGTGCTTGGTAAAGGCATGTACAGAAGTCCAGGCAGCTACTTCAGGAATAGAAGTAGTATCTAAGCCCTTGAAAAAAGCACCAGAAGAAGTCACAGCTCCAACAGAATGAGCCTTGACTGAAGAGGGAAGCCTCTTGCTATGAAAAGTGTAACAAAAAGAAATAGCCTTAGAAATCCAAGAAGAAAAGTTTGTTTGGATACAGCAAGTTAGAAAGATCTAGGATAAAAGAAACAAATAACTGATCAGATTTTCTAATATCCTTAGATTTTCCAAATAAACCCTGAGTTGCCTATACACGACCAAAGTATATAAAACCTTTTTACTGTCAGTTTTTGGAGAGGGGAAAAGGTAGGTAGATTAATAGACTGATTAAGTAATAGCTCATTAACTACCTTACGCATAGAAGTAGAGTAAGTACACAAGGACACTCTGTCCTCATGAAAGATCAAAATAGAAGGACAAGCCTTAAGGGTCTATAACTCAGACAGCCATCTAGCAGAAGTAAGAGCTAACAAAAGAAAAGTCTTCCAGTAACAATATTGCAAGGAAGCTGAAGCAGCAGGCTCAAAAGGAACCTGAATCAACTTCTCCAAAACAAAATTAAGATCCCAGGGAGGAACAGGCTTCCTGGGAGGTCTAATATTAAGGATGACTTTAAGAAATTGTGCTGAAGGAAACCAGTTAACATAACAGTTAAGGTCTTTGCCTCCAAAGTACAAGGTTCGATCCTGACTTTCGACCAATGCCTTTTGGAGTTTGCATGTTCTATCTGTGGGGTTCTTCCCACCTTCAAAAAACATGCTGACCTGTTCTATCTCAAAACTCACCAATGAATTGAGCTGTGGGCAACAGCACAGATTCTACATGGTGCCCTATAGGGGGGAGAGTTGTACAGATCAACCACTTTGGGCATCTACTGTGGTGCACAGTATTCTCAAGATAGAAGAACATGGATCACAGACTGCATGCTGTGGCAGAGCTAGCCACTCAGTGATGTAAAATATGACTCTAGGTGATTCAGTCATGTTGACTAATGTCCCAAAACATTGGGTTGAGGACCTGACCTCCACCAGGGACCCATGCTAATGGTGGGAGGGATGTATGTGTCCCTATTGGCCAGTGTGTGCCTGCCATAAAGCCCATCAGACCTAGGTCAATAAGCTACTGGCCCAGCCTGGAAGTTGATGATATGGATGCGGGTGGACATTCTATGTATCCAAGAGACAAAATGAAAGGGCAGTGCAGCAAAGCCATTTGGCTTGGGATCCAGAGTCTACTACTCAGGAGGGGGACAGCCTAGAAATGGTATGGGACAGAGGCTTCAGAAGGCAGTGAGGGATATCACCAGAATTAATGACAGACTATGGCAATCAGACTCCAGTGTAATGATAGGGCAGTATTCATAATCTCAGCCTATGCCCCACAGCAGGGTTTTGATAGTGAGGAAAAGAGTGAATTCAGACAGCAGTTGCAGGACCTACCAGATAAAGCAGGGCAACATGAATTGGTGTTGATAATGGGCAACTTGAATGCACATATCGAGACAGACAGAAGAGGGTATGAGGACTGCCTGGGTCCACATGGGTGGGGCAACAGGAATAAAGAAGAAGCCATTCTAGACTTCTGTCTGGCAAACGGCTTCATAGTAGCCAACACGTGATTCAGAAAGAGAGACAGTCACAAGATCACATACGAGCATAGCCAACATGCAACTCAGGTAGGCTTCCTTCTAGTAAGGAAAAGTCAGAATCCATAATTGCAAAGTCAACAGCATAAACCACTGATAGCCACAATTAGCTGTAGGCAATGGTCAGAGAAGGCTCTAAGGTCAACAGAGACTAGGCTGAAGACCTGGAATTTGACTGGAGAGAAAGTACAGCAGTTCAAGGAATTACTCAGGGCTGTATCACCCCAAGAATAGGAAGAAATAGGTGGAGCTGAGGAAGAATGGCAACACCCCAGAACAGCATGTGTTGGGACTACAGACTCGACTGAGCCAGGTATGGAAATAAGGTACATAACGAAAGTTGATGGTGGAATACAGAAGAACAGGAAGTGATCAAAAGAAAGAAGAAGTGCAGGAAAAAATGGAAGATAGCAAAGACTGACCAGGCTAAGAAGGAATACTGGTTGGCTAACAAAGAAGCTAAGAAAGGAGTTACAATAGCAGAGAATAGGGCATCGGAGGCACTCTACCAACTTCTGGAAAGTGACTCAGTGGGTGGCCCAAAGAAACTATATCAGGGTGCAAGACAAAGACAGAAAGATATAAAAGATAGTCAGACACCCTTCATAAGGGATGCCAGCAACAACCTGCTCACCAGTCCACAGGACATCAAAGGCAGATGGAAGGAATATTTTCAGCTGATTCTGAATGAAGAAAACCCCACAGAAGCTGTACTACCCCAGAAACAGCCTATGATAAGAGGAGAAGAAGAGCAGCCCACCCTAGAAGAAGTAAGAACAGCACTAAGGAAAATAAAGTCAGGGAAAGCAGCAGGCTCAGATGAGGTCACAGCAGATATGATAAAGATGCTGGGTGAGATAGGGGAGAAATGGCTCATGAGGGTACTCATAGCAGTGTTGAGAGAAATGTGTATCCCAGATGGCTGGAGAATAAGCATACTTGTGCCAGTGTACAAGAACAAAGGGGACATCCACAGCTGTGAGCAGTACAGAGGCATCAAACTCCTGTCACATTGCATGAAAGGTCTGGAGAGGTTGACTGATAAACAGATACGCAGAGTAGTAGAAAGTAAGATGGGAGATGAGCAGTTTGGCTTCAGATCAGGATGCAGCACAACTGACCCAATGTTTGCAGTAACACAGATAGTTGAGAAGAAGCTAGAAATGAGGAAAGAGTTCAACTGGGCATTCATAGATTGGAGAATGCATATGACAAGATCCCAAGAAAGCTAATTTGGGCAGTACTGTGGTGGTTCAAAGTCCCGGAAACATTGGTAGATTAGTGCAGGTTATGTACAAAGACTCAAGCATGAACAGTGTTCGGCCTGACTGAGAAGCTCCCAGTGGGAGTGGGTGTACACCAGGATTCATCTCAGAGCCCACTGCTGTTCATACTGGTGATGGACTACATTAACAAACAGGTTGGAGGGGGCAGACCATTGCTGTATGCAGATGATGTGGCAACACAGGCAGACTCTCAGCAAGAACTTCAGCAAATGATTGGGGAAAGTAATGCAAAACTGAAGGCACATGAGATGTAACTAAGCACAGATAAGACAGTGATAATGGCAGCAAATTGGAGAAATCAGAAGAAGCTGAGAACTGAGATAGAAGGGAAAATAGTGGAACAGGTAAATAGCTTCAAGTATCTGGGAGAGGTGGTTGAGGAGAAGTGAAGTCTGAATGAAGAGGTCAAAGCGAGAATTAGAGGGGCTGCAGCCAACTGGCATAGAGGCTCAGGTGTGGTCTATGACACAAGAATGCCAAAGAAGCTAAAAAGTAAGGTGTACAAGACAGTGGTGTGACCAGTACTACTGTATGGTACAGAAACCTGGGCAGTAAAGGCAGAGCAGATGAAGAAGTTAGAGGTGATGGAATTGAAGTGCCTGAGAAGGGTGGTAGCATGCACACTGTGGGACAGACAAAGAAATGAGGACATAAGAACAGAAGCCAAAGTAGCTTCAGTTGGACAGTTTCCTACATTTTCTCTTGCCAGTCTGGTTAATAGGGGCATCCTGAGACGGTGTAGCAACTGCCTCATGTACACAGACAGCCGTCTACTACTACCAACTAGGAACACAATTTGTGAGAGGTGCAATTACATTAAGAACCTAGAGTCAATGCTCTCTCCCTCACAAACCAGTACATCTGCCACTGCGAAGGTTATCAACATAAACACCACATCATAAACACCACCCACACCTAGATAACACACACCCATATATGTGGAGGTCCTCAACAAAAACATATCCAAACAAAAGAGAATTCCAAGGCAAAAACACACACCAACTCTACTGCCCACCACATCACAAACCACACATAGTCCACACACTTGTGTCTCACAGCCACTAAGGCCTAAACATAAACCCAGCATATTAGTCATAGGAGACTCCATTGTGAGATACATGGATGTGCCCCTCACCAGGCTAGATAAGGAGAAAGTCACAGTTAGTTGTTTGTCAGGTGCTAGAATCCACCATATCACCCATGCACTCAAGTCTCTCAACAACAGGTACTGTTATGACTTTGTCATAGTCCATATTGGCATGAGTGACTTGAGACATACCTCCCTGCACTATTTGAAGAGAGACATGATCAAGCTTGCTGAATATGTGTCCCAGGCAGGTATGTTCCTAGCCTTAAGCAGCGTTCTACCATTACCCAGAATGATGCCTCAATACAAACAGAAAATGATTGACTTTAACAATTGATTTAGTTTCTGGTGTCATTCCAAGGGGATCCAGTACTTGACAGCCTGGGAAGACATGATTGACAAACCATGATGCTTTGCCAGAGATGGCCTGCATATGTCTCCTTTGGGCTTCAGGCTCCTGGAAAAGGTTCTTGCAACCCCATAGTACCTTTTTTTAGGCAATGCCATGAGTTCAAAACTGCCAACATGAAAATGTCATCAAAACTCAAATTAAAGGTCATACTGCTAAATGCTAGGAGTCTAAACATGAAACTGCACTCATTGCAAGCATTCTTAACCCTGGAAGATGCTGACATTTGTGCAGTCACAGAAACCTGGTTCAAAGCTGTGAAGAGCACTCCAGCCATACCAGGTTACTCACCCTACCATACATTCAGACTCCAAACCATGGGCAACAAAGCAAAAGAGGTGGAGTTGCAATATATATATATATATATATATATATATATATATATATATATATATATATATATATATATATATATATATAAGACATACACACCTCCAGGCTGCTCAAACAGTATGACACACAGGAGACAATCCAGGTGCAGTTAACCATTGACAAGACCCCTATTCAAATCATAGCTAGCTACAGGCCCCAACTTTGACTCAAGATGCTCACTCCACCTATCTGGACATCTTCAAAGCTATCAAGATTCAACCCTTTACCCTGATCCTGGGTGACTGTAACTATCCAACCATAGACTGGAAGAACTACTCATGCCAAAACACAAATGCCCAGAGATTCCTTGATTTCATCATTGCAAATGCCTTGGACCAGTTGGTCAACACCCTCACAAGAGGTGAAAATATCTTGGACTTGGTATTAACCAACACGAGTAACTACTGCAGCATCCCTACAGTGTCATCCTTCCCGGTAAGATCCAACCACAAAACGGTCACTTTCAAAGTCACCATCCCCAGATAGGGTCAAACAAAAAAAACTTCTCCAAAGCTGATTACAACCTCCTGAGAGAAGGTATAAACAGCTTCATAGCCACCTTCCCTCCATAGGAACTGGCACATATGTCCAAACCTACATAGGAACTGGCACATTTGTCCAAACCTACACCGAAGTACTATACAAGTATTTATATAGCTGCATGGAATCAGGAATACCCAACAGGGAAAAATCCTCCTCCTCAAGGAAGAGTAAACCTGTCTGGTGGACATCTGCACTAAATAAACTCTATAATAAAAGGAAAAAATTGCTGTCCAGGACCAAGAAGGAGCAGATGCCTAATTAGAAGCAATCTCTCCTTAGCCTGAATAAGCAAATAAGAGCACTAGTGATATCCTCCAAAGCAAACTTTGAGTTCAGACTGGCCACATCTACTAAAGACAATCATAAGGCCTTCTTCACATATGTCTACACTCTCAAAGGAAGCACCCAGTTCTGCTCAGAACTGGTGGTCAAGAACACCACATACACAAACGCTGTAGATATAGCCAACCTGCTGGCAGACAGGTTCAGTGAAAACTTCACCCCTCTACCCCCACCAGTAAATCAGGACATCCCCAGCATCTGCTCCCCTCCCCTTATCTCTAGGGAGCAAGTCATCACTGCTCTCTCAAAGGCAAAATATACAGCCTACATAGGAGCTGATAACATCCCAGGCTGCATCCTATATGAACTCAGGCAGGAACTTGCAGCACCACTAGGCACCCTATTCAACCAAAGCCTGAGTACCGGCTTCATCCCAGCTGAGTGGGGGACAGCCACTGTCATCCCTTTGCACAAAGGTGGAGCATTCACTGATCCAGGAAATTATAGACCCATCAGCCTAATTAGCCTAATCTGCAAGGCCATAGAGAGGATTATCATGGAGCGCATTAAAAAGGACATTGACAATCTCTAAACACTCAATCCCACACAGTTTGGTTTTGTCAAGGGGAGGCCATACCTGTTAAATTTGGTCAACTTCTTTGAGACAGTCACCAAAGCCAAGGAAGAGGGGCAGAGAGTGCACACCTCCTACATTGACCTGGCCAAAGCCTTCATTACTATTCCCCACTCGGGTTTAATAGATAAAATCTCTCAACTAGGCATCGCTCCATATTTTACCAGATGGATAGCAAACTGGCTCACTAATAGAACCCACCTAGTAAAAACAGAGGAAGCCACCTCAAGCAGTAGACCCGTAACGAGCTGTGTACCTCAGGGATCGGTCTTCAGGCCTCTTTTGTTTGGGATATACCTTTCTGAGGTGCAGGCCAAAATGAGTGGGCTATGGCTGACCAAGTTTGCAGATGACTGCAAGCTGGGTGCTGTCATCAAGTCCCCTAGTTTTGTGGACATACTTCTAGAGGGTCTCATCCAAACAAATGGCTGGTGCGAGAAACATAGACTCAAACTGAATGCCAAAAAATCAGTTTATTGCACCTCTAGCACTTCGGCAACCGCCTTCAAGGAGTATAAAACATCACATAACTTACACAGTTTATATACCCCAATACATCTAACAATTAAACAATTAGCCTAAACCAATTATTCAATAAACATTAAAAAATACTTAATACTGCTTCCTCATCAGATAAGAAGCCTCCAGTTACATTCCACATTCAGACTCTGAGGAAATAAAGTGTCATATTTCAAAATGAAAATACTTTCTTTATATAACAACTTCTTTTTATACAAATCATCAGAAAATACACCTTTCACAATATGTTCTAAGATAGTGGCTTGTAACCCATTTGGATTAGAATTGTGAGCCAGCATAAAATGTTTAGCAACAGGGCTATCTTCTTTATTATTTATAATATTCCTGACATGCTCCTGCAGTCTAGTTTTAAACTTCCTTTTACTTTCTCCTATATATACAAGTATACAAATATACAAATTTATTGTCTAGGTCTTTAGGCATTTCATTCCATAGAGGTAGGAATTTAAAAGATATTTTGGTACATAATAAATGTAAATATCCCACTGAGACATTGCAATATAGGACCATGCAGAGACTAGGAACTTCACCCTGTGGTCATTGCAATGTATCTCATTATATTGTTCCAACTTTTAAGTATATAAATGGCCATGTATTTGAGGTTAAAATATATATAGCTGTAATACTGAAGGTACTATTTATGCGTTGAAATGTCCGTGTAACCTTGTATATATAGGAGAAAGTAAAAGGAAGTTTAAAACTAGACTGCAGGAGCATGTCAGGAATATTATAAATAATAAAGAAGATAGCCCTGTTGCTAAACATTTTATGCTGGCTCACAATTCTAATCCAAATGGATTACAAGCCACTATCTTAGAACATATTATGAAGGGTGTATTTTCTGATGATTTGTATAAAAAGAAGTTGTTATATAAAGAAAGTATTTTCATTTTGAAATATGACACTGTATTTCCTCAGGGTCTGAATGTGGAATGTAACTGGAGGTTTCTTATCTGATGAGGAAGCAGTATTAAGTATTTTTTAATGTTTATTGATTAATTGGTTTAGGCTAATTGTTTAATTGTTAGATGTATTATGGTATATAAACTGTGTAAGTTATGTGATGTTTTATACTCCTTGAAGGCGGTTGCCAAAGTGCTAGAAGTGCAATAAACTGGTGTTTTAAGTGGATTCTTCATCTGTGGTCTTCAGTTTTATCCCTCTTTTTGGTTCATACAGTGAATGACAAAAAATGCATCATCAGCCCCTTTGATGGGAGTGATGTCCCCACAAATTATCACATTAATAATAAGGCCCTAAGCATGCAATCAGTTGTGAAGGACTTGGGGACCCAGGTTGATACCAAACTGACTTTTGACCATCATATTGCGTCCAGTGTATGGAAAACTTTCTACATTGCCCACCTCATTAGTAAAGGTATCTCATCCAGGGACAAGGTGGTCATAACATCCCTATATTCTTCCCTTATAAGATCCATCATTGAGTACATTCAGTAGCTGGAGAGACCACAAAGGTTTCTCACCAGGAGAATCCAGGGCCTCAAACATCTACCCTACACAGATAGGCTAATGGCACTGTCCCCTCTACTTAGTCTCATACAGACTCCTCAGAGGTGACCTCTGTCTGGCATACAAAGCAATCTCAGACCCTGCCTTGATGAGACTGCTGCATATCCGCAAGTAAAGCTCCATTCAAGTAACCCACTTGCACAACCTCAACCTGGTCTTTGACATCAACAGGACTTGTTGGCGGGATAGATTTGTGCCCCAGAGACTCCCCCTTCTGTGGAAGAGACTCCCTCCCCATGTCAAGCATTGTACCTCATTAACCCTTTTTAAGCACTACTTGGATAATTGGATAGCGAACAAAAAATACACCCCCGGGATTCCAGCTGAGTCCATGCTGGACAGGGGCATTGGGTGCTAACTTGTCGGAACACCGGCTAAATTCTTGGCTAGTCTTGTAAGGGCCTCAGGGCCAATAGCCTAGTAACTTCCTGTGATCCTATGATCCTATGAACTGCAAAAGATAAAAGGGAACAGATTACAGTGGTTCAGACACATGTGCAGAAAAGCAGGAGACAATCTGATAAAGAAAATTTCAGACAGACAGGAAGAAAGTAAGAGGAAACAAGGATGTCCAGTAAAGAGGTAAATGGATTGTGTGAAAGATCTGTTGACAGTCAGGCATGAGTGTTGAAAAAGACAGGAATGTGGCACTGAATAAAAAGAGATGGCGACAGTTAACATGATACCCTGACCCCATGTAGAAAATGGGAAACAGGGGGCTGATGATGACGATTATGGTAATTTAAGAAATTGTTTCACCTTAAATCTAGAAGCTAAAGGAGGAGAAAAGGGTAGACAAGCATAGATAGCTGATAAGTGGGCCTTAGTAGAAGAATAGGCAAAATCAGCATTCAGCAATTCACACAAATAAGAGAGAACCAAAGGAACATCCACAGTAAGTGGGTCCAGGTTACAAGAGAGAGACACCAAATAGAAAACTTCTTCCATTTGGATAAGTAGGATTTCCTAGTAATAGGTTTCCTGGCCTCCTGTAGGACTTTCAGCAAGTCCTCAGGAAAAAAAAAGGTGTCTATGAGGAATCAAAATCCTATCAGCCACAATGTCAGCTGAAGCGTGGACAAGTGGGGATGGATGAAAGATCCCTTGTCTTGTGAGAGTAGATCCATCATGTGAGGTAACTTGTGATAATTGCCACTGGCTAAATCAGAAGAAGAGGGAACCTGTGCTATCATGGCCAAAATGGAGTCATCAACATGATTTGGGAGCATCCTGCTGAACTTTAACAGGACATTTGGAATGAGGAAGGGGAGGCAATGCATAAAGAAACAGCCCCTTCCAAGAAAATGAGAGGGTGTCCACCTTCCATACCAGAGGACCTGGGACTCAAACAAAGGAAGCTGTACCCCACTAGTGGACAATGTAGATAATCACATCCCTATGAAGCATCCATTCATGGGACTGAGTTAAGGACCTGCTCAGAGTGTCTGCCACAATGTTCTGATCGGAAGGGATATAAACTGCCTGAAGAGTCACCTGATACTTGACAGCAAGATCCCATATCAGAAGTGCCAACTGGCAAACAAAAGATAAGATCTATTTCTTCTCTGTTTGTTGACACACCACATCATGTGAATATCTTGAGATTCCCTAGAGAGAAAAGAGTATGAAATGCCTAAAGAGCCAGTAGAAGAACTCTCATCTCTTTGACATTGATGTGCTCCTTCTGCTGACAAGGCAACCACACTCCCTAAACTTTTAGAGAGCCAAATGTCACCCTCCATCCCATGTCTAAAGTGTCTGTGAACAATTCCTGAGAGGGAAGAGGGGGATAAAAAGGGATCCCTGAATTCAGAGACAACTGCTGAATCCACCAGTGAAGTTCCTGTCTGAGACGAGGAAGAAGAGGAACTACAAAGTGTAGAGGATGTGCATGTTGAAGCCACACTGACTTCAGAAACCACTGAAACTTTCTCAAGTGAAGTTTGGCTTGATGGAGCGTCAGAATGGTGGATGCCATGAAACCCAGAGCTCTCAGAAACTCCCTGGCGGTAATGAAAGCCAGAGGAAGAAGAGCGTGAATGAAAGAAATGAGAGTTAAGGCCTTTGGAAGGGGCAGGGGAGCCAGCATTGGCACCATCTGAATCCTTTATCCAAGAAAAACATGATCCTGAGAAGGAGTCAGAGAAGACTATTTGAAATTTATAGTAAACCCCAGACTCTGAAGAAGGGAAATGGTAAAATGAAGGCTTTGCAACCTGGTCTCTGAAGAAGATGCCTGAATCAACAGGCTGTCCAAGTAAGGAAATATTTGGATCCCTTGAAGCCTGCAAAAAGCAATCACAGGAGCAAAGCATTTGTTGAACACTCTTGGGGCAGAAAAAAAGCCAAAGGGCAAAGCATGGAACTGAAAATGCCAGGAAGCAACAGAGAAATGCAAACACTTCCTGAAAAGAGGATGGATCAGAATATGGAGCTATGCATCCTTGAGCTGCAAAGACACCATATAGGCCTGAGGGAACATGAGAGGAAACAGAATCTGAAGGCACAACATCCAAAAAGAAGGCACTTTTAGAAAAGTGTTTAGATGAGGGGGGGTCAAGAATAGGTCTCCAAGTGCCCTCTTCCCTGGGCACTAGAAACAGTCTGGAGTTGAACCCTTTCCCCCTTTTTTGACACAGGCACTTCTTGAATAGTACCTGAGTCACGAGATATTGAGGAACCTCTGGGAAAAAGGGAAGTTGTTCCAGGAGATGCTGAGGAATGCCCATAAAAGGAGGATGGGATTTCCATACCAATAAGTACCCCAGATGAATGACTGACAGAACCGAAGAATCCTGAGTGATCTGAAGACAAACAAGAGGAGAAAGAGAAAGGCAAAGAGAAAGAGAAATGTGGCTGGGAAGGAACAAATAATAATACAGCACCTTGTTTGCCTAGAAAGGAAGGCTTTGGAGTCCATGAAAACTGTGAAGACTTAGCAGGAGGAGCCTGTTTGCCACTCTACTTACCTTTAGTAGAACGGTGGGATTTCCTATGAACAAAGGCAGCCTAACTGAGGTAGTTCCTCTGAAATTTAGGCACAGGAGAAACAAACACTTGTTTAAGCTCCTATAAGGCCTTATCCTTATCCTGAAGGGACTCTTGGAAGATATGCATATATAAAAGTTAGTGTAAAATGGCAGAAAATCATGAACTAACAAATAATGATGATAATGCACTATACAGGACAAATTAATGGTACAAAAATACAGAGAAAAAGTGTACTTTACATGACACCTCTTTCTTATAGGTTCATAGGTGTTTAGTAGGCTAATGACCACAAGATCCTTTTTAAGCCTAGCCATGCGTCACAACCTTTAGACAAGTTCTGGTACCCTTGATAAATGTAAGCAGGGGCTTGGGAGATGAAACACTTACAAGTGGAGGCTTGGGAGATGAACCATTTATAGGCTGCCTGTGTCCATTAGAGACACAGGTGCTAAACCAGGGATGTCTTTCCTATTCCTCATCCAATTGTCCAAGTTGCACTTGAATTGGGTTATGAAGGAACTCTACTTCACATGAATGGGGAGCCTGTTGTAGGGAATGACTAGTCTCTGGGATACATACCTGTCTATCCAGCAGGTCCTATTTACATCACAGGCAAGGTTTAAGTCTTTAGAACAGGTAACTCTGGTGCTGTTTGTTTTGTGGATATGCGGGAGGTCCATCAGAGTGGGATTTGACAATGCCTTGTATGTCATGCACAGATCTCTCTTCAACAGCCTGTAGGAGACATAATACAGGGATAGACCCATTAGGTGGTCTACATTGGACATGTTACTTATGCCCTGTCTTCTTTAGTGAAGAACCTCTGTGGACATTCCAATTGTTGGACATGCCTGGTTAGGTACATATCAGTGGGACATTGTACTCAATGATAAGTCTGATGAATGCTGAATGCAGTGGAACAATGACTTCCTTGGACCTAGATTCCATACCTTTGTTCATAACTTGTATAACATAGAATGATTTCCTCACTACTGTAGGAACATGATGGTCAAAGGCTAGATTACTGTCTATGTGTGTACCCAAGTCACTGACTACTGAAACAGCTCTTAGGGGTATCTTGTCAATATAATAGTTATCAAGGGTAGATGACATCCCAAAGGATAGCATTATGCATTTCTTGACATTTAGTTTTAGTCCATGGCTCTGGCACCAGTTGTTTGTGTCAGCCCTTCACAGAGAATATTTGAGTCAGTGAATGACTCAATGACAGCCCCTAATTTGCAATCCTATGCAAATTTAGTCAGCCAGAGACCATTGCCTTTGTCCTTGACTCGAGGGAAGTAAATGCCAAGAAGAAGCGGTCCCAGGACTGATCCCTGATGCATTCCACATGTGACTGACCTCTTTGTAGAGGTGGACTCCCCAATTCTAACTTCTTGGGTCCTGTCAGTGAGCCAGCTGGCTATCCACTGAGATACATAAGGGGTTTGTACCTAATCTCTTAAGTTTGTCAACAATGCCCAAGTGGGGGATTGTGGCAAATGCCTTGGCAAGGTCAAGGTATGCAGTTTGAACCATTTTGCCCTCATCCATTGCTTTGGTGACCTTCTGAAAGAATTCCACCAGATTTAGTAGGCATGATCTGCCCTTGATAAAACCAAATTGGTTTGTGTTCTGTGTCTGGAGGTTTCCTATGTCATTATTGATCAATTCCATGATAATTTTTTCTATGGCTTGGCATATGACACTAGTGAGACTTATGGGTCTGTAGTTTCCATAGTCTGTAGATGGCCCATCTTTGTGCAGAGGGATGACTGTTACTGTTCTCCATTCACGAAGCCTGTTTAGAAGCTGCAGTTAAATAGCAGTTCCTTTGGGCCTGATAGATCATGTTTTGTACTATTTAGAAGGCATCCTGGGGTATGGTCTGGGTTCATTGATGCAGTGTTCTTGGCCTTAGAGAGAGCATTAAGGACCTGTTCCTAGTGATAACAGTGGGAGTTATATTTGGTGGTATTTCCTGAGGGAAGGTTGAAGGGGAGAGATGGATAAAGTTGGAGCTGAATTTGTCAGCCAGTAGGTTTGTTATATCTTCTGTCTCAGTATAGGTGACACCATTAACAATGAACTCTGCACACAATTGTGTGTTGCCTTTGAGGTTGTAGACATAGCTAAAGAATGTCTTGTGGTTGTCCTTGGCCTGGGAGGCCAAATTACATTTGGAGTTGGTGTACATATTTGTCTTCTGAATTGTTTGTTTAGTTTGATGAGAGTGCTTTTATCCTGCTGGGTGTTGCACTACCTAATTTTAGGCATAATATTATTCCTTCATAAGTTCTTAACTGATTACTAGTCAAGGTTTCCAACTGGCCATTCTAAACCTAACCAATTTCCTTCCCAAAGGTGAGAATCAAACACACAACCTTGTATCTGTGAGTAAAACACTTTAACCATCCCACCAAGCCCCAGTCTTTTAAACAATTTAAGCTGATACTGGTAATAGATAAGTAGTATGCTAGCTATCCTGACAGCCAATTTTAAGCCTAGCCAATTTCTGTAAGAGTGGGACTCAGACCCTGTACCTTGTGTCTCTGAAGTAAATACCTTAACTATTATGACAACCCCAGAAATATGCACTGATTGCTTAAATGTTTAGAAACGAAACATACAGGCAGGGATATAAAAATGGTGGCACAAAAGGCATAACTGCCTATGGTGCAAACTGGTAGGGTGACATGACTGACAAGTGCCAATGGTTTGGGAGTGCAATACTGGTATTGATTTATGAAGCATTAAGGATATCACGTCCATACAAAAAGTATTGTTCTGTTAACTTTTGAAGTGAATTAGAGTTGTTTGGCACTTAGCTCCTAGAAAAAGGGACACTTTAGTGGGTTTACCTGGTTTGTGTCTTTCTGGTAAATTGTTGTTGATTGCAGTCATTAAAGAATAACAGCCACGTGAGTTTCAAACATCATACACTTCAGACAATGGTTGCTAATGCAAAGCTTGTTATTAAAACAATTTTCTAGGTGAATAAGTAAAATATTTAAAATCTGTTATCAGTTTTGGGTCTTTCTGTCTATTTCTTGAACTATGAAGTTGAAAGTGCCACAGTGAGTTGTAAATTTTTCTGACAGCAGCACACTGAGATACATTTTTGGGGTTTACTATCAAAAAGTTGAACATTAGTTCATTGAACACAGAAAGCTGAACAGCAGTTAGTCAACTTCCATGTTGCCGAACGTTGGAGATCAAGAGTACATAGCGAATGCAAGTGTAGATTCGCTGATATGAACTAGATGTTATGCATAGAGTTGTGGTACAGTGCAGATTGGGAAATGTATTCCTTTCCTCACTGAAGTGCAATCTCGCAGTTAGAATATTTAATTTGCAAGGGATGTTGGGAGCACAACCCCCCACAGGGGGGATGCAGGGGAGCTTGCCCCCCTCCTAAAATGTGAATGACAGTGTAGCTGTATAACTTATGTTTGCACCTACTCAGCCATCACTGTCAATATACAACATAAATGTCAAATCAGCTGAATCCGATCAATAGATTCGACATTTTAACCTAATCGGTATGCAGGAAGTATGAGGTCATTTTCAAAGTATCGAACATTCATTTTTATGAACTTCGATATTTTGATAGTAAACCCATTTCTAGGCCATTATTTATACATTTATTTATTCACTTACTTCATCTCAAGTAGATATCTGTGATGTACAATCATACAAGTGTTTGTAATCATTTGTATCATTGCTGGAGCCTTCCTGTGCTCTTCAAACTATCTGGAGATATACAGAGCTGAGTATATTTTTCTGGCACTTCAAAGTTGGGTACTGGTAATTGTTGTTTGACTAATTTTATATCACTGCTGGCTGACTTCAGAGCTGTGCACTGTTATTTGTGCTTCACTGTATAGTTTTTCAGATCTCTGCTGAAAGTGTTGGTTTTTCCATACCTACCCTCCCTATTCCTGTGATGTTGCTTAAATTTGGAGGCTTTTGCAGTTGCCCGCCCCCACTGTAGATTTGATCTGGGACACTCCCCCCAGTCCCATCTCTTTACTTCATTCTACCTAATAGACTCCTACTGCACTTGTTTTTAGTCATTTTTAATTTAATTGCATGTTTTAAACTGTTTGGTCTAACATTGCTACAAACTCAAGTGTGCTAGCTTGCACTGCATTTGAATTGTTTTTGCTGTTGTTTTAGCTACTTTTCTGTATATATATATATATATATATATATATATATATATATATATATATATATATATATATATATATACACCTTTCCCGTAACTAGTATACTCCAGATTCAGATTTGCTGTATCCAGGACTGTATGTAAGCTTCTGAGCCCCCCCCCCCCGCCAAGCTTTCTGTGTTGGACGGAAGCCTTCTAGCTTATCAGTGGGAGTGGTAAGCACTAGGTAACCTATCTACCACATAAGGAGTAGTTCTGGCCCAGAAATTGTAGTTATTGGCCGTTTGGGCAGTTTTTCCATCTCTCTCAACTTTCTGATTTAAAAGCCCACATTTGCACTTGTTTCCCCCCTTTCCTGTAACTAGTTTAGTCCAGATACAGATTCTGAGTTTTAGCACTTGAATTTGCTTATTCGTGATCAGCACTTGTTCAGAACTTGTAAGCACTAAATAACCTTCTAATTACTACAGCACTCACCTTCCTCATTACCTAGAGGAAAACTGTTTTGGTACTTACTTTCCTCACTTGCTTAGAGAAAAACAGCTCTTGTACTCATTCTCCTCACTTATCTAGAGGAAAATAGTTTTTTATCCAGGCATGTTCAAGGGTTAGCTCCCAGTGTTCTCTCCTGTCTATCTGATGAATCTGGGCATCTTGGGGCAATGTAGAAATTGCCTCATGTACACAGACAACCCTCTCCTCCTACCACCCAACACTACAACCTGTGAGAGATGCACTTATTTAGCCAAACTGGAGGTAAAGCTCTCTCCAATCAAGACTGAACTTGACAGTCAGGAGGAGAAGGTAAACACTTGCACCACACTACACTCATCACATAGTCTCACTACATTTACACCACCAAAATTCACACATAGGAACACAAAAACATTTGCGGAGGCTCTCAATAATAATCTTCTCAAGCAACACAGACGTCCAAAGCAGAAATGCAAGCAACCTCCACCCTCCAACACAACCCAAATGACACATAGCCCGCAGACTCAGTGTGCCACTCAACCACAGCCAATAAGGCAAAACAACGTACCCAACACACTAGTCATAGGTGACTCTATAGTCAGGCACACTGATGTCCCACTCACCAGGCTAAACAAGGAGAAGGTTACTGTCAGCTGCCTGTCGAGTGCCAGGATCCATCACATAACCCAAGCACTCAGGTCACTCCACAACAAGTACAAATATGACTCTGTCATTGTCCATGTTGGTGTGAATGACCTGAGATGTACCTCCCTGGACTACATGAAAAGAGACATGGAAGAGCTCTCCAATCTTGTAGCCCAGGCAGGTATGACCCTAGCCCTGAGTAGCATTCTGCCATCACCCAGAATGATGCCGCAGTACAAGGACAAAATGATTGACTTCAACAATTGGCTAAGCTTCTGCTGCCATTCTAAAGGGATCCAGTATCTGTCTGCCTGGGATGACATGGTTGACAGACCATGATGCTTTGTCAGAGATGGCCTGCACCTGTCACCCCTGGGATTCAGGATACTGACTAAGGTTCTTGCCGCCCCTATAGTGCCTTTTTTAGGCAAGGTTCAAATGACAAATTCACCACTGTAACAGGAACAGGCAAGCAAAAACTGAGGGTGATGCTACTCAATGCTAGAAGTCTAAATCTCAAAATGCACTCACTCGAGGCACTCCTTAAAATGGAGAACATCGATATCTGTGCAGTGACTGGGACCTGGTTCAAGGCTCCAGAGAGCACCCCTGCACTACCAGGCTATAACTGATACCACACTTTTCGGCCATGTAACCTGGACCGGAACACCAAAGGCGGAGGTGTGTCCATATTCATTAAGGATATCCACACCTCCAGGCTAGCTGCTCAGCATAATGCAGCCGAGGTTATCCAAGTGCAACTAACTCTGGGCAAAACTGCAATCCAAATTGTAGCTTGCTACAGATCCCCCACCATGCCCCAGGATTCCCACTCCTCTTTTCTTGATGTACTGGAAAATATTAGGGTTCAATCAAACACCCTAATAATGGGAGATTTCAACTACCCCACCATTAACTGGGAAAACTACTCATGTACCAACTCCTTTGCTCAATGCTTTCTGGAATTCATAAACTCCAATGCCCTGGATCAACTTATCCACACCCCCACCAGGGGCAACAATATCCTATATCGAGTCATTACCAACATGAGTGACCGGTGTTCCACACCTGTAGTCAACACCTCATTGGTCCGATCCGACCATAAGCTAATTACCCTAGATATCCCCATCCTGCCCCCACCCTCCATTAAGGAAACCATGGCAAAAAATTTCTCCAAAGCCAACTTCATGCTTCTTAAGACAGAAGTAGTGAACTTCATGATGCCAGGGCACTTCTATGGGTTAGGCTTGTAAAGGCTCCAGGGCTATTAGCCTAGTACACACCTATGAACCTATGAGTTTCAGACTTCATAACCTTCACAAAATACTTACTAATGCAAAGTCTGCTCTGCTAACAACTTTCTTTGTATGTAAGGGCTCCCTACTGAAATGTCGGCACTTGAAATGCCAAGTGACTACAAGCCAAAAACAGACTAAAAACACAGAAAAATGAATCTCAAAAATCTTCTCCTTTAAACCTCTTTTTGTAGGAGGGCATGCCCCCCTTGCAAACACCACACTCACCAAAACATATAATATATATATATATATATATATATATATATATATATATATATATATATATACACATACACATACACACCACCTCTGACATTGCCATATGTCAAAGAAAAAGAAACATTGCAAGAAATGGCATCTTTCTTTGACTTAGTATATCTAAGTATGAACTTTTAACTATTCAGTCTCCATGTTTCGGAACTCACTCTAGCAGATCCTGACATTTCAAACGGTTACCATATGTAAGAGTAATATTTAAAATTTGATCTTGATTTTAGGTAATAATTAATGCTTCACTGTATGCTGTTTCATTATGATCCCAGCACATCTCTCATAGTTTAATGTCTTGCCGGATACAATTTCAATAAATGTGAGTTTCAAGGGAAGAGCAGTTTACTGTTGTTCATACTAAGTCTGTTTTCAATGTGAATGGTTATTGTTTTGTTTAGCAAATGACTGTGAATTATTTTGCAATAAAATATGAAACCAGAGTATTAATTTACATCCTATTCTCTGTAATTGTTGTAAAAGTGAAGAAGAAAACAGTATGCATACTGATAGGTTGGAACAGCATTTACGGTAATTAAGGAGACAGGCAAGTAATAGTATATTGGTATGGCTGGGGGACTCTAGTCAATAAGCCTGCCTAGGGCCTCATTTAACTATGACCCAGCTGTGGTTTCCTGTCCTGCAGGAGTGCAACAGGTAAGGCTGTTGCTATGGTACTTCTTGGTGAGCATCATGTGGTGTCTGCAGCAGAAGTAGTCCAAAGGCAAGCAGTCCTGTGGGCCAAAGGAGAGGGCGTGAAGGAAGTGAAACATAAGGAGATGTGAAGAAGATGTTGGAAACTGAGAGGATCCCTGCATAAATTATTTTATTCCACTGCAAAGTAATTTGGATAGACAGGAAGAAACAGTGACAATGCTGGAAATGTGGACAAGGAAATTCAGAACAGATGCTCTGGGTGAGTTTGGTTAATGTAGTTAGATTAGGTTAGTAAAGGAAAAGGGGAAAACATTTCATAGGTTCATAGGTTGGTACTAGGCTATCAGCCCTAGGGCCTATACAAGCCTAGCAATAACAATTCCCTGGCTATTTCTTCCCACACTATTTACTTCCCTGGACCCCTGTCTAGCAGGGCGACTGACATGATCCCCGGGGTGAATTTCCTTTCTCCAATCCAATCGTCAAGGTTCCTTTTGAAGAGGGTCAAAGAGGCACTCTGCTTGACATGTACGGGCAATCTATTCCAGAGTCTGGGGAGTCTCTGGGTCAGGAACCTATCCCTCCAGCATGTTTTGTTTATTGTGATGACAAAGTTTTGATCCCTGGAGTGTGTGGCTCTGAAAGATTGGGATTTCTTTAAGTGTAGCATGTCCACCAGCTTTGGGTCTGACATGGCCTTGTATGTTAAGCAGAGATCACCTCTGAGTAGACGATATGCGACAGAGTATAGCTGGAGTTTTTTAAGATGGTCAGCATAGGGCATCTGCTTTAGGCCTGTGATTCTATTAGTGAGGTATTTCTGCAGCCTTTCCAGTTATTGCAGATGTCTTGAGAGGTACATACCAAACATGGAGTTGTATTCTATAATGGGTCTAATGAGGGATGAGTACAGTGGGACAATGACCTCTTTTTTTCTGGATGAAAAGCCCTTAGTGATGAGGTGTGCCACATAGAAGGATTTCCTGACTGTTGTGGCGATGTGGTTATCGAAGGTGAGACCACTGTCCACCTGTGTCCCTAAGTCTCTTATCACACTTTTGGTGTTTAGTGTACTGCCACCTATATGGTAATTCACAAGTACATGTTTTTTCCCAAAGGGGATAACTATACATTTCTTGGCATTGAGCTTGAGCCCATGGCTCTGGCACCAAGCATCTGTTTCTGTAAGGCCCTTTCGTAGCGTATCCATATCATTTGGGGATTCAATAATGGCTCCCAGTTTGCAGTCATCTGCAAACTTTGTTAGCCAGAGTCCCTTAGTGTTGGCCTGTACTTCAGAGAAGTAGATGCCAAACAAGAGCGTTCCCAGGACTGAATCCTGAGGTACTCCACTTGTCACTTGTCTGGAGCTGGATTTGGAGTCGGCTACTTTTACAGTGTGGGTCCTATCAGTAAGCCAGTTAGCAACCCATTGGGTGACATAGGGATTAATGCCCAGCTTAGTAAGTTTATCTATGATTCCCGAGTGGGGGATGGTGTCAAAGGCCTTTGCAAGGTCTAGATAGGCTGTGTGGACCACCTTACCCTTGTCCGTGGCTCTGGAGACTGATTCGAAGAAGTCAATCAGGTTCAGGAGACAAGATCGGCCCTTCACAAACCCAGACTGGGTGGGGCCCAGTGTTTGAAGGTTGCCAATGTCTTTGTTTATAAGTTCCATGATAATACACTCCATGGCCTTGCAGATAAGCCTCGTCACACTGATGAGACGGTAGTTACCGGGATCTAAGGTGGATCCCCCCTTGTGGAGTGGGATAACTGTAGCTCTGCGCCACTCAGTAGGCACAAAACCTGAGGTGGGGCTATGATTAAACATGACACTTAGGTGAGGTGCCAGTTCATATTGTAGTTCATGTAGTACACAGCTCGGGATGTCATCTGGTCCCATAGATGCTGTATTCTTAGCTTTGGAGAGTGCGTTTTTTACCTGTGTGGCTGTTATTATCGGAATTTGGCAATCTTCCAGTATTGAGATGGGCCATTTAGGGGGTGAGAGGGGGGGTGAAGTTGGCACTGAATCGATCTGCCAAGATATTGGCAATATCCTTGGGACTTGTATATTTAATGCCATTCTGTTTTAGCTCAGAACAGATCTGAGCATTGCCATTTAGATTCTTGACATAGTTATAGAATGCCTTGTGGTTGTCTTTGGAATCTTTGGTGATTTTATTTTCATAACTAGCTTTGGAGGATTTTATGAGGGATCTCAGTTTCTTACTGAGGCTGGTAAGGGAGTTTTTTGCATCCTGGGATTTTCCTCTTTTCTTCAACAGTTTCTTCTTTTTGTTGTAAAGTTTGTTTATGGCAAGGGACCACCAGATTGGCTTCCTTTTTTTGGATGAGAGCATCTTGCTTCTATTTGGGATGGCAGGATTCATGCATGAGTGAATGTGCTCGTACAGTGCCTTAGTGTAGGATTCAGCAGTTGAACTTTCAGTTCCCGTCTACATGGGTGTCATGAAGTTTGTCACTTCTGACTTGAGTAGCATGAAGTTGGCTTTGGAGAAGAATTTTATGGAGGTTTCCTTACTGGGGGGGTGGGATGTCGTTGTTAAGGGTGATTAGCTTATGGTCAGACCTGACTAACGAGGGGTGACCATAGGTGTGGAGCATCGATTTTCCACGTTGGTAATGACCAAGTCTAGGATATTGGAGCCCCTGGTGGGACTATGGATTAGTTGATCCAGGGCATTGGAATTTATGAATTCCAAGAACCGTTGGGCAAAGGTGTTGGTACATGAGTAGTTTTCCCAGTTAATGGCAGTGTAGTTAAAACCACCCAGTATTAGGGTGTTTGGCTCTATCTTAATATTCTCCAGTACCAAATTTCAGAAGAAATTCAACAGAATCTGAAAATAGTGTTGACAGGTACATGTAGTTATGCTGGGAATACAGGAGAAGGGGGGTGACTTTATATTTTTGTCTTGGGTAAAAAGTTATATCATGAAAAAGCTAGGAGAAATTAAAGGGCACACGAGAATTAAATGTGAGAAAAGAGAATTGAAGCATAATGGGACAGTAATCTGGGAGTACAAACTTAAAGGGAGAAAAGGAATGGTCAGTAAACAGAGAAAGATGCAAAGATTGTACTGTACGCATGGACCAGTAGGGCAATCACATTACATGGAGAAGAGGAAAGAGCAACTGACTTCATCGGGAGGAAGGAAAAAAGGACTGGGATGTAATAATTAAAGAAATAAGGGACAGGGCAGATGCAAAATACAACATGTGAAATGAAGAGGCAAGTAGGATTCAGGACTAAGTACATGACATGTAAGTGGATACATTTTGATATTTTAGTGTTTTTTTATTTATTTATTTACTGGTTGTGTGTGTCTAACCATTGGAAAGTGAGCATTTTTAGTACTCTAAAACAGAGCTTGCCCTTCTGGTGCAGTACTAGATCTGCTTATTTTGTGATTTTTGAAAAATGTTCATTTTAAACTATTGGTTCTTATGAGACAACTTCACTTAAAGATATCAGTTTGATAAAGCAATCCTTGAACTCATATTTCTAACAGCTAAAACACTAGAAGTCCCTGTGCTGTGTTGTCTAGGTAAAACCAGATTTTCACCAAGAAATTGGCAACTACAAAATAAAAGAACGTACATTGTCCATGGCCTCATGTATCCTCTTTCTACAGCTTGTATTCTCTCTCACTAAATAACTATACAAATTCTGTGGTTATTGTATGTCAGGGTAAATGAGATACGTTATGCAGGCAGATGCTTTCTTCAAGAAAAGGTAATTACGATGCTCATTTCTCTGCCAGGTTAAGTTTCTGTTTGGTCCACATTAGAGAAATGTATTTGAAGAGTTTATCATCAAAATGATCATTGACCGAGTTTGTAATAATTTTATCTTCTTTTTATCGGAACTCTACACACTATTTCTCTTTTTTACAACGAAAGATAATAAAGAATTTTTCCCTACAATCATGAAGATGTTTACCCCTTTTTAAACATATGTGTATAATGTACAACACACATACAAAAATTTGTATTAATGACAGTGAGAGATGAATATTTAATAAGTGTTACATAAGTAAAGACCCTGGTCATTCTGTGCAAAATACTTGTTTAAAGGGAAATTATTCGATTTTTTCACATTTGCTTGCTGAAATGATCATATCAAGTATTTAAAGGCCTGTCTTTTTTCTAATTTCCTCGGCTATTGTTTATGAAGTATGATGAGAACTTCCAATAAACCATCTCTGATGACTTTGTATTTATATCCTTCAGGTTGTTCTTTTTCATTCTTTTTCTTCTACACAATTCATTACCGACACGTATTTCTTCCTTTCAGCATTTAAAGTGTTTGGCTTCTTTATACAAAAGCAGTCAGCCGTCAGTGCTGCATTCCTGTGTGACACATTTCATGGCACGGCATACTAAAAGATTAACTGAGCTGTAACTACAGAAACAATGACTGTATTAATTAAAATAAGTCATTTCCTTTCTGTGTAATTAAATCTCTGTTGCTATGAAACCATGACATTGATTCATTTTCCTCCAAGTGCCATAAATTTAGATAAAGAAACAAAATATTTTGACTTCATGTGGGTAGGTGTCTAGCAACATGAAACATAAAACTGTGTCAAGTGAATCATTTGTAAATGTTCACCTGATTAAGACTCAGCACATGGAGAATAACATCCTCTTGCAGACAGTAAGAGCACATTCTTTTGAGATAAGCAAGGCTCATGAAAGCACTTCTCTGCATCATTTGAAAACACAGAAGAAAAATATTGTGGCTAAAAGCCAGAAGCGTGTTATTATTGAAGTTACTATGTCAAATATAAGATACAGAGGGTCAAAAACCAGAACTACAAGTGAAAAAGAGCCGGTTGAGAGCTAGAAGAGGCACACTACAAGAAGGCTAGCAAAAAAGACAACAAATATAGTAAAGGCAGCAAAGACTAAACTGTAATGGAGTTAGCAAAAGGGATCAAGAAGGGAAATAACGTCTTTAGGTACATAGTGGAAAGGAGAAAGGGAGGGAAAGAAATGGACGGGTTACACAAAGACAGGAGGACGATCACAGAACAATGGGAACAAGCAACGTTACTGAATTAATACCTTACTTTAGACTTCATAAAGGAAAACAAATGGAGGATGTCATGTTGGAAGGGGATAGAAAAATTTGGGATAGCAGTGGAAAGACACCAGGATTAAGAATGAGGAGATTCAGAGGGAAGTGGTCACTCTCAGAATAAATGGCAAGGAACACATCAAGTATTCCTCAGCATCCTCAGAAATTGTACCTTTGTGTTATAGCTGAACCTGTTATAATTATGTTAGTGCATCCCTTTCCTGACAGAGATCATCAACACATTACTAACTAGTACAAACCTGCCAGAGGACAAGGAGATGCCAATTGTGCAGAGGAGCAACAAACCTGTTCGCTTAAGAACAGTGATAGGGAAAGTCATGGAGAAAAACCTAAAGGGAAGTTTTGGTAATATTATTACAGAGCAATGATCACCAGTACAGCAACTGACATGCATTCATGACTATAAGGAGCTATTAGACAAGTGTGAGACAGTTTTACAAGTGAACTTGACAGGGATTAGCAGTAGGCATCATGCACCAGGGCTTGAACAAGACCTTTGACTTTACCCCACGCAGGAAACTGGTAGGAGGAATGGAAGGATTGGGGACAGGTCCAAGGCTGATTTACTGGATAGCCACATGGGTGATCGACATGAACAGAGGGTAATGCTGAGTGGGATAATAACAGCAGTTAGGGAACAGACAACTCAAGTGCCATTGGGATTAGTCATGGGTCGAGTACTTGTAAGTGTGTCTGTCCCAGATGTGTGGGAATATAGAAAAGGAGCAAATTCTTTGCTGATAACACCAAGAGAGCTGCAGTAGGGGAAGGTGGGGGGAAGAGTCTGGCAAATTATGTGAAAAAGGATGAGCAAGTGGGCAGAAAAGTAGCAGTTCAGATTTGATGCAAACAAGTCCAAAGTACTAAACTTATACCACAACAGCTCTCGTGTAAAGTATAAGTAGGGTGGAGTAAAACTGATAACAGTAGGACCTGGAAAAGGACTGGGGTGGGGGAGTGTTGAGCCACATGGATCTGACCACTGGGAATGAAGTGAGTGAAAAGTTTAAGCAGTAAGCAAGAATGCTAGAGATATAGCCTCAGGAGGTAGATTCTAGATGCAAAGTGGGAGTGCATCTGCTCTTCAAAGCCTTGATCATTGGACACCTTCATTACTAAATGTAGTTCTGGATGTGATATAACAAAAACAGCATCAAGCTCCTGGAAATAATTCAGAAGAAAGCTACCGGAAAGATTTGTGGGATGAACAAAAAGGGATATGACTAGGAGCTAAGGCAGCTAGTGTTCTTTCACTTCTGACCAGAAGAGTTGGGGTAATATGATACTAGTACATAAGGTCATGTCAGGAAGATGAGGAGGTTCATATTAAATAGGAAGTACAAAGGCAGAAAGAGGAGGCACAGATAGCAGAGTCTAGAGACTGACTATTCATTGGATCTTGGAAAGCTTGTTTTCACAGACAACATTGTGGACCACGTGGAAATGAACAATAAAATTGGTGGTTTGAGTGGGAATTGCTGTATCCAGGATCGTTTGTAAGCTTCTGAGCCCACCAACCCTTTCTGTGTTGGAGGGAAGCCTTCTAGCTTATCAGTGGGAGTGGTAAGCATTAGGTAAGCTGCCTACCACATAAGGAGCGGTTCTGGCCCAGAATTTGTAATTACTGGCTGTTTGGGCAATCTTCCATCTCTCTCAACTTTCTGATTTGAAAGCCTGCATTTGCACTTGTTTCTGTCCTGTAACTCATCTAGTGCAGATACAGATTCTTAGTTTTAGCACTTAAATTTGCTTATTCATACTCAGCACTTGTTCAGAACTTGTAAGCACTAAATAAGCTACTAATTACTATAGCACTCAATCTTCCTCATTACCTAAAGGAAAACAGTTTTTGTACTTACCTTTCTCACTGGCGTTGAGAAAAACAGCTCTTGTACTCACTTTCCTCACTTATCTAGAGGAAAATAGTTTTTTATTCAGGCATGTCCAAGGGTCAGCTCCCAGTGTTCTCCCATGTCTATCTGATGAATATGGGCATCTTGAGGCAATGTAGAAATTGCCTCATGTACACAGACAATCCTCTCCTCCTACCACCCAACACTACAACCTATGAGAGATGCACTTATCTAGCCAAACTGGAGGTACAACTCTCAGCAACCAAGACTGAACCTGACAGTCATGAGGAGAAAGTAAACATTTGCACCACACCACACTCATCAGATAGTCTCACTACGTCTACACCACCAAAATCCACACATAGAAACTCAAAAACATTCGTGGAGGCTCTCAATAATAATCTGCCTATGCAACAGAGACCTCCAAAGCAGAAACACAAGCAGCATCCATCCCCCAACACAACCCAAATGACACATAGCCCACAGATTCAGTGTACCACTCAAACACAGCCAATAAGGCAAAACAACATACCCAACACACTAGTCATAGGTGACTCTGTAGTCAGGCACACTGATGTCCCACTCACCAGGCTAAACAAGGAGAAGGTTACTGTCAGCTGCTTGTCGGGTGCCAGGATCCGCCACATAACCCACGCACTCAGGTCACTCCACAACAAGTACAAATATGACTCTGTCATTGTCCATGTTGGTGTGAATGACCTGAGACGTACCTCCCTGGACTACATAAAAAGAGACATGGAAGAGCTCTGCGATCTTGTAGCCCAGGCAGGTATGACCCTAGCCCTGAGTAGCATTCTGCCATCGCCCAGAATGATACCGCAGTACAAGGACAAAATGATTGATTTCAACAATTGGCTAAGCTTCTGGTGTCATTCAAAAGGGATCCAGTATCTGTCTGCTTGGGATGACATGGTCGACAGATCACGATGCTTTGCCACAGATGGCCTGCATCTGTCAACCCTAGGATTCCGGATACTGGCTAAGGCTCTTGCTGCCCCTATAGTGCCTTTTTAAGGTAGGGTTCAAGTAACAAATTCACTACCATAACAGGAAAAGGTAAGCAAAAACTGAGGGTAATGCTACTCAATGCTAGAAGTCTAAATTTCAAAATGCACTCACTCGAGGCACTCCTTAAAATGGAGAACATCGATATCTGTGCAGTGACTGAGACCTGGTTCAAGGCTCCAGAGAGCACCCCTGCACTACCAGGCTATAACTCATACCACACTTTTCGGCCATCTAACCTGGACCGAAACACCAAAGGTGGGGGTGTGTCCATATTCATTAAGGATATTCACACCTCCAGGCTAGTTGCTCAGCATAATGCATCCGAGGTTATCCAAGTGAACTAACTCTTGGCAAAACTGCAATCCAAATTGTAGCTTGCTACAGATCTCCCACCATGCCCCAAGATTCCCACTCCTCTTTTCTTGATGTACTGGAAAATATTAGGGTTCAACCAAACACCCTAATAATGGGCGACTTCAACTACCCCACCATTAACTGGGAAAACTACTCATGTTCTAACTCCTTAGTGCAATGCTTTCTGGAATTCATAAACTCCAATGCCCTAGATCAACTTATCCACACCCCCACCAGGGGCAACAATATCCTAGACCTAGTCATTACCAACATGAGTGACCGGTGTTCCACACCTGAAATCAACTCCTCGTTGGTCCAATCCGAACATAAGCTAATCACCCTCGATATCCACATCCCAACCCCACCCCCCATTAAGGAAACCACAGTAAGAAATTTCTCCAAAGCCAACTTCATGCTTCTTAAGACAGAAGTAGTGAACTTCATGACACCCATGCAGATGGACAATACAGTTACAACTGCTGAATCCTACACAAATGCGTTCTATAAGCACCTACATGAGTGCATGGATCGTGCTATCCCAAACAGAACCAAGACGCTATCCTCCAAAAAAAGGAAGACAATCTGGTGGTCCCCTGCCATAAACAAACTATACAACAGAAGGAAGAAACTGTTGCAAAAGAGAGTAAAATCCCATGAGTGGAGGAGCTCCCTGGTCAGCCTCAGTAAGAAGCTGAGATCCCTTATAAGATCCTCCAAAGCTAGCTACGAAAATAAAATTGCCACTAATTCCAAGGACAACCACAAAGCATTCTATAGCTATGTCAAGAATCTCAATGGCAACACCCAGATCTGCTCTGAGTTACAGCACAAAGGCATGAAAATTACAGAACCAACTGATATTGCCAACATCCTGGCCGATAGGTTCAGTGCTAACTTTACCCCCCCTCACCCCCTAAAGGGCCCATATCTATACAGGAAGAATGCAGAGTCCCTGTAATCACAACTACGCAGGTGAAAGCTGCACTCTCTAAAGCCAAAAACACAGCATCCATGGGACCGGAAAACATCCCAGGCTGCGTTTTACACGAACTTCAGAATGAACTGGCTCCCCACTTAAGCACCATGTTCAATAATAGCCTCGCATCAGGCTTTGTGCCCACTGAATGGCGCACAGCAACAGTTATCCCACTCCACAAAGGGGGAGCCACCACTGATCCCGGGAACTATATACCTATTAGCCTGAAGAGCCTGGTCTGCAAAGCCATGGAACGTATCATCATGGAACTCATAAACAAAGACATTGGTAACCTCCAAACTCTGGATCCCACCCAGTTCGGGTTTGTGAAAGGCAGATCATGCCTCCTGAACCTGATCGACTTTTTTGAGGCAGTCACCAAAGCCGTAGATGAGGGTAAAGTGGTTCACACAGCCTATCTTGACCTCGTCAAGGCTTTCGACACCATCCCCCATTCTGGAATTATAGCTAAACTCAATAAACTAGGCATAAATCCTTACATCACAAAATCGGTTGCCAACTGGCTCACTGACAGAACCCACACTGCAAAAGTTGCAGACTGCAAATCTGACCTCAAACCAGTGACAAGTGGAGTAGCACAGGGTTCTGTCCTGGGATCGCTCCTGTTTGGTATCTACTTCTCTGAAGTACAGGCTAACACAGAAGGCCTCTGGCTAACAAAGTTCACAGATGACTGCAAAATAGGAGCCATAGTCAAGTCCCCAAATGATGTGAACATCCTACAGAAGGGCCTCTCTGAGACAGATGCCTGGTGTCAGAGCCATGGCCTCAAACTCAATGCCAAAAAGTGCAGTGTCATCCCCTTTGGTAAAAACTCTGTACCCATGAACTACAACATAGGCAGCAATCTACTTAACACCAAATGTGTGATAAGAGACCTTGGGACCCAGGTGGACAGTAGTCTCTCCTTTGATAGTCACATCGCCACAGTAGTCAGGAAGTCCTTCTACATGGCACAACTCATCATAAAAGGGTTCTCGTCCAGGAAAAAAAGAGGTCATCGTTACCCTCTACTCATCACTGATTAGACCCATTATAGAGTACAACACCCCTTTCGGAATGTACCTCACAAGACATCTGCAGCAGCTGGAAAGGCCACAGAAGTACCTCACAAAAAGAATTACTGGACTCAAACAAATGCCCTACACTGACCGCCTCAAAAAACTCCAGCTTTACTCCATAGCATATCGCCTACTCAGAGGTGATCTCTGCCTAACATATAAAGCTATGTCAAACCCAGAGCTGTTGGACATGCTACATCTAAAGAAATCCCAATCTCTCCGAGCTACACACTCTAGGGACCTAAACCTTGTCACCACAATAAACAGGACATGCTGGAGGGATAGATTCCTATCCCAGAGACTTCCCATACTCTGGAACTGGCTACCCATCTATGTCAAACAAAGTTCTTCATTAGCACTCTTCAAGAAAAATCTTGATGAGTGGATGGGAAATAGGAAATACACCCCAGGGATCACTTCTGTGTCTCTGCTCATCAGTGGCACAGGAAAATAACTTTCTTGGTTGGCGTAAGCCAGGGAACCTTGTTGGCTAGGCTTGCATAGGCCCTTGGGCCGATAGCCGAGTACCTACCTATGAACCTATGAACCTATGAATCCAGAGAGGCTTTTGATGGGGCATAGAAAAGGTAGGCAAAAAGATGACCGGGAAGCTAAGGATGGAGGGGAAATAGAATATTAAGGCACTTACAAGGGCAGACATATTGTATCCTTTTGACATCAAGGAAATGTAATATAATCTACTACACTTTGAATGAGAATTATCTATGTGCAAACTGATCAGCTGCCATATGTCACAAGCCTGGCCAGAATGCACTATATTTATTATTATTATTATTATTATTATTATTATTATTATTATTATTATCATTATTATTATTATTATTACTACTACTACTACTATTATTATTTGGGGGGGTATAATGAATTAAATGTATGTAACTTATAGCTGTACTCTTCAGATATTTTGTTGAGTAGCTTATGCTCAGTACAGAATAAGTCAGGTGTGCAATATTTTTGTTATAAAAACTGGTGCTTGATTAAAATACAAACCAATAATCTCACTTACTAAATGTCTTATGAAGAGCATGTTGAATTTTTCATGTTCAAGGATATTATAACATCTCAAGAGTGAGGTCTCTGCCTTATAGCTACAGGGTCAAGGGGTTAAATCTTGACATTCAGACACTCCCTGGGATTCATGAAACTTGCGCCAGGTGCAGGTGTACCGTCGGCATTCCAACACCAAATATGGCCGGCGAGCGATCCAGGTACGAGCTGTCCCCACGTGCACTACCTGCATACGCTACACTCACACAGCTCCCGGGCCCTGTATGCTAACTACTCCATGTGCAGCAGTGTAGCATACAAATGAAGGTATGTAGTAATCCAGGAAGTGGAGTAGGCGTAGTGTAAGCATGCAGAAATGTAAACCGTAAAAAAACGGTTTACATTTTTGCAAACATAAAATCAGAGCCATGACAGCCGACCAGACACATGTATTATATTGTTAATATATGCCAATGGCTAAATATATAGCCATTGGCATAAAAAAAAATGTACAAAATATAAAATTAATATTTAGTATTTATATTAGCACTATCGCGAAGTGGAAGCACAGGGCAGCGGTGCACAAAGGGGATTGCAAGGAAAATAGAAAAATATAGAATAAAACTGCAATGTAACACATATCATGATTTCCCCATAATAGTCAATGGCAGGCATGCTACACCACACCATGGCGCAAGGTTTGCTAAGGGGCTGTGACAGTGTTATGCATGGTAGCTAGGAATTAGTAGGTAATGCCATGCAAATGAGAGGAGTAATAGTGAATCACAGATTCCCCGCTGGTGTAAGGATGCACTTCACAGCATAGTGTTATAACACTGAGGTGTGCCCTTGAGATAAAGATGACATCAAGAGAGGGGTGTGTGTCACCTTTGCTGTAAGCACATTGGAGCATTGCTAAACCGGTTTGCCCCTAGCTAAGCAAAGCTGCAGGATAGGGGTGTGTTGAACTGTCTATAGCTTTGCTTAGCTGAAAGTACAGAAGGTAACCAAGTATGCATGTGAACGGAGATGAAAACATGCTTAAACCAGGTAAATGGGTTTGTGCAGCGAGCACTGGAGCTGAAACAGGAAGGATATAGGAAAGAAATAAGGAAATGCTGCAGCAGGGAAATTGGAGTACAAATGACTAATGAACACCTAGGAACCTATAGTGGGCCATTGACAACAGCTAACAAGGCTGCAAGCAGCTACCTGCAGAAAAGGAAAGGGGAGGGGCTGTACTGCAAAGAAAACAGTAAAGTGTCACAGCAGAACAAAGCAGATTTGCAGTATATCAGCTACAAGACACATTTTGCAACACATGACTGGGTAGGGAAAGTACAAAACAAGAAAGACGGCAGGTGGATACATGCCTGATAATGGGATGGGATCCAGTTTTAAAAGTGAATTAAAGGGTAACAGATTAATCAAGGCAGGCAAGCATAACTCCACAGTAAAGGCCCCACACTTGCAGTACTCACTGTAAAACCCATAATTAAGATACCCTGCAGCTGGAATTGCTGAGACACACAATGACATCAGCAGCATCCATAGCAAAATAGTATAAAGTGTGAAAGCACCTCACACACACTTGTGTATTCCCATACACTCTGCACCTTTGGTGTATACAGACGGGGAACTTTTAGTATGTACATGTTAGGGACTGCCATAGCTTTGATCCACCAGCATGTGTTGGAGACTGAAGGTGGTGTGGAGAATGATGCACACAACCACTTCCGGCACCAGAGGAGGAGAATAGTGTTCAGTACCCAGGGTAACCTACCAGGGGCTTTATGATCTGGAGATAGTAGAGCATTAACAGGGTGGACAGGGACATCCTACAACAACTTGTGGAGATGTGCCGGCCACGCCTCAGAGCCAGAACAAACAGAGGGGAACCCATCCCATTGGATACGAAGGTATGTGTAAGCCTGAGAATACTAGCTACAGGTACCTTTCAAAGGCCAACTGGGGATAGCATGGGGATCTCACAGGCATCAGCATCCAGGGTACTTCACCAGTTCCTGGATGCCATGTTACCACATGCCAATGAGCACATATACTTCCACCGAATGCAGAAGGAGTTGGCCAGCAATATGCATCTCTTCCACCATGTGACAGAATACCCGTAGGTACTGGGTGCAAATGACTGCACGCACATACACATCAAGTCAACACCCGGTAAGCAGGGTAGGCACTATATAAACCCTAAGGGATACCCCCCCATCAACTGCCAGGTCATGTGCAATGCCCAGGGCATTATCATGGATGTGTGTGCTGGCAGCCTTGGAAGCTATCACGACTCCCACATCTGGCATGCCTCACAGCTGTATCAGGTATTTGCCAGGGGGGGCATCCCATATGGCCACCTGGTGGGGGATGCTGGATATGCACTGGAACCATGGATTATGACTCCCTTCAGAAATGCACACACACCGATGCAGGAACACCATAATGAGGCACACGCACAAACCAGAATCATCATAGAGTGTGTGTTTGGGATGCTTAAATCACGGTTCCGTTACTTGGACATATCTGGTTGAGCCTTGCAGTACTCTCCAGGTACGTGTGCCCACATCTTCATAGCATGTGCCATGTTACACAATATGACCCTGCAGAAACAGCTGCAGCAGAGACAGAATGGTGAAGACCCTCACAGCCCACCACCATTGCCAAGGGCCCCACAGGCACAGAGGTACTCAGACCATGAACACCCTGAGCCAGCCCCAGTAGGCAGACGGAGGCGTGCCCAGTATGCCCATGCCTTGGCAAGGAGGGAACGTATAGTACACACACTGACAGTGTAGACACCTAGGGATTGACACCTTTCTCCACCTGCACACACACACAATAAAAATGGATGGCACATACACAAGACTACCTGTATAGGCAGTCTACTGTGTACATCCAACAAAGGCAGCCCTCAACTATTGCACACACAACTGCTATTGGCACAAGTTAAGTCAACACCTGAACAGTACATTAAGCTATCAGCATGTGCTGATACTGTATGTATAGGTTCATAGGTAGGTACATGGCTAACTGCCTGAGGGCATTCATAAGCCTAGCCAAAATGTGTCAGCCTTTGCCACCCCATTGAGTCATTAACTGTCCCTCTGTGGAGCAGAGCCAATGGCAGGATCCCTGGGGTGTATCTACCATTCCCCATCCACTCTTCAAGGTTTCTCTTGAAGAGTGTTAGTGAGGGGCTCTGTATAATGTAATTAGGAATGTTGTTCCAAAGAATGGGGAGTTTCTGTGACAGAAATCCATCCCTCCAGCATCTTCCTGTTATTGTTGTGGCAAAGTTCGGCTCACTACAGCGTGTGGCTCACTGCGACATGGATTCCTATAGGTGGAGTATATCCATTAAGCCTGAGTTTGACATGGCTTTGTTGGTCAGCAGAGATCATCTCTGAGTAAACGAGATGCCACTGAGTAAAGCAGGAGTTTATTCAGTCTGGCTGCATAGGACATATGTTTGAGGTCAGTAATCCTCTTGGCGAGGTACATTCATGGACCTTCCAGCTGTTGGAAGTGTCTTCTGAGGTACATCCCAAATGGGTTATTTTGGAGATATGATTGTCAAAGGAGAGATCACTATCTACCTTAGTCCCCAGATACCCTATTACCTCATCTGTAATAAAGTGGCTGCCACTTGTGTTAATATGTGGGTGCTTAATATTCCACAATGGAATGACCATGCAGTTTGTGGCACTTAGCTGAAGGCCATGACTTTGACACCCTGTGTCGGTCTCTGTGAGGCCCCTTGAAGGATGTCTGTGTCAGCTGGACTGCCAATTATGGCTCACAGTTTGCAGTTATTGCCAAACATGGTCTGCTGTAGTCCACCTGTCTTTTCCTGTACCTCTGAGAAGTATATGCCAAACAGTAGGGGTCCCAGGACTGAGTCCTGTGGGACACCAGTCATGACTGTTTAAGAGTTGGACCTGGAGACCGCTAGTCATACCATGTGGGTTCTGTGTGCAAGCCCGTTGGCAATCCATCCTGTGATGTATGGGTGTATGTACAGGCTGGTGAGTTTATCAATAGTACCCAAGTGGGGAATGGTGTCAAAAGCCTTGGCGAGGTCCAGGTAGTATGTGTGAGCCACCTCTCCCCTCATCTAATGTCTTGGTGACTATCTGTAAGACATCAAACAGGTTCAGTTGGCATGAACTACACTCAACCAAGCTGGCCTGGGTTGGGTCAAGTGTTTGGAGGTTACCAATGTCTTTGTTAATGAGTGTCATAAGGATGCGCTCCATAGGTCTGCAGACCAAGCTAGTCAGGCTTATGGGGTGGTAGTTACCATGGTCAGTTGTGTTTCCACCTTGGTGGAGTGGAATAACCGTTGCCACATGCCATTGTATGGGCATGTAGCCTGTGGAGAGGCTGAGGCTGAAAAGCTTAATGAGGAGGGGGGTCAGTTTGTCTTGTAGCATTTGCAAGATGCAGTCTGGGACACCATCTGCCTCCATTGACAACTGTGTTTTACTGTTAGAGAGGGCCATTTCCACCTGTGTGTCTCTGATGTCTAGGATCCTATACTTTTCGGGTAATGTTGTGGGCTCTTTAGGGGGTGAAGTTTGCACTGAATGTATCTGCAAGGATGTTGGCGATATCAGTAGGGTCAGTATATTTCGTGCTATATTGCATCGGCACAGTGCAAATCTGCGTGTTACCACTTAGATCCTTGACATAGCCAAAGAAGGCTTTGTGGTTATCTTTTGAATCTTTGCCTATTTTCCTGTTGATGTTAGCCTTGGATGGTTTCATGATGGACCTAAGTTTCTTACTAATACTGGTCACGGATGTCTGCCCTTCTTGGGATTTGCTGTTTTTCTGGACTACTGTCCTACTTCTGTTGTATAGCCTGTTTATTTCAGGGGTCCACCATACTGGTGTCCTTATCTAGGAGGAGTGAGTCTTGGTTTACCAGTGATGGCATGATCCATACATCCTTGTAGGTGCTTATAGAGTGCATTTGTAAATCTGTCTGTATCTTGAGCAGTGTTTTCCCTTAGTGAGGGGGCTGTGAAACCCTCCACCCTGTCTCTAGTAGTGTGAATTTAGGTGTAGGAAAGGTATACACTAGTTTCTGTGGGTGGGGGAGATGGTTGGGTGTGGAAACAGTGAAAAGTTCATGGTCAAATCTAACCAGTGACCAGTTTACATCTGCTGTGGTTCACCTGTCACCCATATTGGTGATTACCACTTCTAGTATGTTTCCACCCCTCGTTAGGGAGTCTACCATCTGATACAGGGCATATGAGGTGAAAAATTCCAGGAAGCGTTGGGCCTGGAAGTGAGTAATTGAGTAAGTTTCTCAGTTAATGGTAGGGTAGTTGACATTGACTAATACCAGGGTGCGCGGTAGGACTGTCATGTTTTCCACTGTCTCCAGATAGGTGGAGTGGTGGTCCTGGGTCATGGAGGGCAATCTGTAGCAGGTCATAGTTTGCATTGCAGTTGTGGCTGATGTTAGCTGCACATGGATGATCTCAGAGGTATCATGCTGCCCCACTTACCTGGAGGTGTAGGTATCCCTGATGAATATGGATACACCCCCTCCATGTTCTGTGGCCAAAATGTGTGGTTTGGGTTGTAGTCTGGTAGTGCTGGTGTGCTCTCAGGAGCCTTAAAACAGGTCTCAATTACTGCACAAATGTTGACGTTGTCCATACTGAGGAGTGCTGTGAGTGCATGCATGTTGTGATTACAACCCCTGGCGTTGAGTAGCATAACCCTCATTGATTCTGCTATTGTGCTGTTTATGGAGGTGGGATTCACCTTTGAGACTTTCCTAAAAAAGCACCATGGGGGCGCCAATAGCCTTGGCCAGTATTCCAAAGCCTAAGGTTGACACATAAGCTGATATGGTATTGTTACATGCATGTTTCCCATCTGTGCTTGTTTCTCATCTCTCCTGTAGGTAACCTACTGGTAAGCAATAGAAAGCCTTAAACTTATACAAGTCTTCTAGCTTTCAAGATAGGCTTTTGGAGTGATTAAGTATCAGTGCTCTGTGTGTTCTTGCTGTACTTAACTGTTTTCTGACTACATGGTGATTTTTCACTGTATATTGTGATCTGAAAGCTCAGTTTATTCACATATTATGGCTGTGATGGCCTGCACTTTAGAGGTTCACAGATAGGTAGTAGGCTATCTGCCCAAGGGCAATTAGAAGCATAGCTACAGTCTGTTGGCTTTCTCTGCACCATTGATGAAGTAACTGAGCCTGTGTCAAGCATAGCCAATGAAGTGAATCCAGGCAGATTTGCCAGAAGCTGTTGAAGACTGGGGTGGTGGAGGGTGATAGGGGCACTTAGTGATCTAAGGAGGGCATGTTAACATGTAAAATCAACACAATTCAATTTCCCCAACAGGACCTGCAGCTATAAAACTAAAGGGGCTCCCCCACCCACTGGCTGTATGGTTCTGGGACACATGATCCCAGGAGTGTATATTCTGTTACCCATTCAAACATCAAGGTTTCCCTTGAAGTGTGTTAGTGAGGGGCTATGCCTAATGTAGTTAGGAATGTAATTAATAGTCTCTCATTTCATTTGTTACATATTTTTATTTCAAGAGTAAGTGAAGCTCAGTGGTTTGGGTGCCTCCGCACTTTGTTTAGCCTAGCTTACACACAGAAATCATCTAAATAGGAAATAGGTGGAAGCAACTTTAATGTCAATAGTGTAATGGTTACAGCATTTGCATAGTATTTGTGTATTTGAGATTCAAATCCCAATAAAGTCAGGGATGTTTATCAGGTTAAAAAGTGTACCTTAACCACAGCTTGCATATATAGGTAGTATTCGTCAGTATAATAAAGATTTGAAACACCCGTATAAACCCATGTGTGCTGGAGAGTAAAGTCAACAGATAATGTAATGTTATGTAAGCACATAGTGAGATGTTACTTAACTGAAATGTATATATCCTGAGTAGTTAGCGGATGTGGCCATGTTTGTGTGCACAGGTTATACATTTTAAAGTTTGTTTAACTGTGTTTAACTGCTGCTTTAATGTCACAAAACATTTGTAAACATGCTTACAACTGCTTAAATGAGCCTTATTCTGGAGTAAAAAGCAATTTGAAAGCATCGCAGGTGTTGAACCCTGGACCATGTACACTACAGTCATGGGACTTACTACTAAGCCATCTGAGCTGTAGAGATGTTTCATGGCCTTTAGACTACACCTTATACTATAGGCATTCCACAGTACTGACCACAAATGGGGCATTCACTTTGTGTACATATGTACAGTACATTTTAATATATTGTAGTTTGTTAATCAACATATATAAGTTTACATATGTGTAACTGTTACAAATTAATACTATATATATATATATATATATATATATATATATATATATATATATATATATATATATATATATATATATATATATACAGTTACATCTATAGCCATATATATAAACATTTATGAACACATCGTGACACAGAAGCAATCCAAAGGAATTGAAGTGTATACAAAACACATGCAGCTCTGGTATTGTAACTATTAATATTAACCTAATTCACCATAGAAGGGATGGTTGTTGTGCATGTGGAGATTAGGGTGGGGGAGGAATGATGGGTAATGAAATCATGCATCAAGGAGAGCCTGAGTTGGATGTTCAATAAGTGAACTGGAGGGGTACACATGGAGTATGGGGACAATATAAAAAGGACACAAAACAAGAACCATTCACATTCATAATACACCCTGTCAGGTCACATTACAACACTTAATTCCACAAACATATGAACATTAACATGTATCAGACGTATGTACACCAGCTGACTGTCACATTTGTTTTCAGTAGTGAGGAATGTCCGTAGTAAAATGTATATTCTAAACACCATAACATTTGTACATAGCTCAGATGCCTTAGTGGTAAAGTTAGTGACTGTGGTGTTCATGGTCCTGGGTTCAAGGGCTGTTAATTTATTTTGAGGGCCAGAATAAGGGCTGTTGGATGCAGGTGGATTAAAGCACTTTTAAGCAGTTTTAAGCGGGTTTGTGCGATGGTAAGCAGTGCTTAAACACAGTTAAATGGATTAGCGCTTCACAGGTTTAACCTTTGCTTAACTTCGCACAGTCCATGGGCAAACCTGCTTACAACCGCTTAAATGTGCATTGTTCACACTATCCCTACCAGTGCCTACTCTGAGAGGTAAAATAATAACCCCTTCCAGGATTAGAACCTACAACCATGTACACCATCTTCAGAGTAACCTACCACTAAGCTACCTGAGATGTAACTATGCCAGTTGTGTATTCAGACAGGTTAAAACACAAAAGGGAGGATTGTGTGGAAATAGGACAAACCGCCATGTACCCAATGAAAGGTGTATGCTATCTATATATATATATATATATATATATATATATATATATATATATATATATATGTATATATATATATATATATATATATATATATATATATATATATATATATATATATATATATATATATATATAAATATAATATATATAAATGTATGCAATAATATATATTATATATCTATATACAGATGTGTGTATACATCTGAAGTGTTCAAATCTGAGTATAGCATGGACCATAGCAATCACACATTCTGCCCCCCTCAAACAATATGAACATAGCATCTTCTTCTTATCCTGGTTAGGGGTTGCCACAGCAGATCACCTGTCTGCTTATGATTGGCAGTGGAGTTTTATGGTGTTGAGTTGCCAGCCTAGTGCCCAACCTTCCACAGAAGGCCCACACATGCATGCACTCACACCTAGGGCCAATTTAGAGTGTCCAATCCACCTACAGCATATCTTTGGGATATGGGAGGAAACCGGAGCACACCCATGCAACCACAGGGAGGACATGCAGACTCTACACAAAAGACATCCCAGCTGAGAATTGAACTAGAGAACCTCTTGCTGTGAGGCAGCAATGCTAACCGCTGCACCACCGCGGCTGCCCAATATGAACATAACATGAAGAGTATATTACAATACACTATTACAAATATGTTCTATGGACATAGTCACCAACACAACTACAATGACTGCAATTATCCATGACAGAAATACACAGACAGCTTTCCTTTAGCAAAACTTTATTACATTCCGATGTATTGCCAAAAGGATTCAAGGACTAACAGTACCTGCATGCTATACAGGAAGCATTTAACAGTGCCTTAATGAATCAGCCTGCAATTACCATAGTATTAGTCCACTAAGGGATAGGTGTTCACATAGAGAAACAACCCCCAAACACATATAGAAGATGTATAAAAGTGGTTCCTACACACCTGCATCTGCTATGTACACCCACCAACATCTCCCCCACACCCAAACTAATTACAACAATACATACTGTCATACCATAACCAATTATTCCCCCACTGTACAACATCTGCTGAAACCTTAACATACCTGGACACAGACGCACTAACATGGCCCTATGTAAAATAGTTGCTGTTATACAATGGAACAGCTGCTGATGTTACAGGGTTTGTTTAAACTAATCTCGTTTCAGAGGGTTGAAAAGTAATTACACCAGGAAGTGTTACCAATTACTGATTATCAGCACAGTATGATACACATTTACACCAAACTAAAGATGTCTGGTGAGCACACTGTAAATCCCCTAACATTATATGCATAGCCATGCAGCCATGAGCTAGTCAAACATCCTGGTCAGACTGTAACATATGCAGAAGTATTAGGTACAGACAAACCCTGCACAAGTAGCAATGTTCAGAAATATAACAGCAGTACTCACAATTAGACCAAATCCTCTAGGCATTACACACAATATATTAGTGTTTGCCCCCATACAGCTGTTGCAATAGATTTCAAACAACACTTCCAGGCTGTCTTCCTCACAAGTAAGGCAAAGGGACAACGCTCAAGTGGAGTACTCAGTTATACTCCACTGTTGCCATGGTATTGGCTAAGGCAGTAGCTGCACAGCTGATGTGCATGTAATTAACTACTTAGGAACACCAATCGGTTATCAGGATTGCATGTTACTGATCTCTAACTATAAAAGGATGCCTTATCACACATTCAAACCATCTGTATCTACCTGTAGAACAGTACAAAATACTGAAACACAAACAGAAAATGAGTAATATACCAGTCAATAACACCTCCAATTACTAAGAAGGTATGTATAACATTTAGTATGTCTGTGTATGTAGTACCTGTTCTGTAGGAATTACAGTGTAATCAGTGCATATAGAGGAAATAGCTATCTTGTAGTGATGTATTGCTGAGCAGTAGTTATGCATGTAGTATTCTATGTGTGTACTGCTGTAGGTCACAAGGCAAACTCCACATACACCACAAGGGATGATAAATATGGGCTTGGAACTCACCAATTCTCTTCCAGCCACTGTCAGTGTCAGGGATGGTCCAGCAAGTATGTGCTATAACAGGGGATAATATATGTTGATATATTGTAACAGTAGACATATGTATGTTTGTATAAGTAAGATGAACATATCAAAGGTGGGCTTACTGTGCAAATATGGTTTGCATTGTGGGATATTGTGCCCAATAACTGTGTAATGTACAGTATTTTAGACAGATCTGTATTCCATTTTACATAGCATTTCTGTTATGTTATGCAAACATTAGTTATGTCTATTGGCAATTACAATACTCAATAACAGGATACATATGACTTGTATTCATCTGACAGTTTAGCAGCATGATAGCAAAGATAATTGGAAGAGCTAGGTAACTATCCATGCACATAACACATGTAATATCCACCTCTCTAGTATCATTTGCAAGCAATAACAGCTCTGCATGTGTACATGTTATGCAAATGTGTAGTGACCCTTTGCACACCTACATAGAGTGGATATTGAGAGTAGAGACACACTGGTTGAACTTTCAGGTTTGTGTAGCCTAACCTCTCATTTCCAACCTAACAGCCGCTTGCAAATACTGTATGTAAGGTAGTGTACAGTACTGGTAATGAAACAGGTTGCATATCATCTTTAACTCCAGTGTAACAGCTGCAGTAGGAGTGTAAGATGTAGGAGATTGCTGCCCATGTGTAATAGCTGCTTCATAGGTGATGGCTTACACTATATGATTATATCCTGATCATGTTGATAGTAGCAGCAGAATCTATTGATACATGACTTTGTTTGAGGAGTGGGTGTCTGTACCCAAAAGAGCTCATGGTTCTGGTGGATATCTGAGTATATACCCAGAAAAGGAAACAGACCTGTAGACACTTGCATCATCTGTAATCAACTATCAGGATGTGATGTGCTCCTCAGAGGAGGATTGCTGCTAAAGGTAGCTACTATGTTTCTTTAATAGCCAGTGTTGTCACGTCCATACCACAAATATTTACTTGTGAGCATCGTTGTCTAAAACATCTTCATAAGCAATAAGTAAACTAAATCCAGTACTTGGTACATGTAGTACTGAATGCTCATACAGGCATGTCCACTAGTCAGCTACTTTCAGCTTTGTGTATGTGGCCATCCTGGGGGAATTTAATCTCTATGCCATGTACACTGCCAAACCCACCTAACACCACACCTCACACATTGTCTGGGATGCAGCTACTGGGGTAAGCTGGAAGGCAGTCCAGTCTATGGCCATGACTGGACTGGACAGTCATGAGGTGTGTAGGTTAACATATGCATCTCATCATCACAACCAACACATACCCTTACCAGAACACAGTAATGACACCCACACATACTACCAGAGGCTTCTAAGTATTTGGCCAAGCAAGTGACCTCCCTAACTGGAATAGACAACAAAATACACAAACTGTATGACATAGTTTGCATAATTGTGCTACACCTCAGAGCACGTGGCTGGAAACATGGCCAACAGTACTCATTTGTGAATGCAAACTCTATCACTATGTTACAAACCAAGCTATATGAGGATAACCATACTGTCAGCTACCTGTCTGCCATGATTAGCCACATAGCCATACACTCAGACCACCTTTTGAAATATACACATGGCTCTGGCATATTCCATGTTGTTGTGCAGAACCTGTGCTGCAGTAGCCTGGACTGCATAGAAACACACATGTAGGAACTGTCAGGTCTTGTTAGCCCATGCAGGTATGTCCCAAGTCCTGGGTAGCATTCTGCCATTGGCCAGAATGATAATGCAGTACAGGGACAAAAAGATTGTATTCCACAATTGTCTAATGTACTGGTGTAATTCAAATGGTATCCAGTATTTCTCTGCCTGGGATAGCATGGTTGACAGTCCATGATGCTTTCCCAGACAGGGCCTGCACCTGTCACCCCTGGGAATCAGGATACTGGCTAGGGCTCATGCTTCCCCTATAGTGCCTTCATCATGCACAGTTCAAGTGAAAGTCCACTGCTGTAACAGGGACAGCCAAGCAATACACTGCGGTTTCGCTACTCAATGATACATTTCAGAAACTCAATATGGATACACGTACGTCAATCCTTAACATGGAGAACGTATCTGTGCAGTGACTGAGATATGGTTCAATGCTCCGGAGAGCACACCTGCATGACCATGTTATAACACATACCTCACCACTTGCCCATTATCCTTTATTGGAACACAGGGCCGCAGGTGTGTCCATATTCCTGAAGGATATGTACACCCCCACGCTAGTGCACTTGCATAACTTCAGATGCATTATGCTGAGCAACTACGTTTGTGCCAAAGTGGAATCCTATTTGCACCTTGCGACAGATCACCCACCATGCCTTAGAATTCCCAACTGTCATATTGTGCTGTAATGGGGAATATTAGTTTTGAAACAGAAAACTATAATAATGGCTACTCTCAACTATTCCATTATGAACTGGGAAGACTCCTCATGTATCAACACGTGCGCTCAATGCTTGTTGAATTTCATCAACCCCAATGACCTTGGTCACCATAGTCACATAAACAGGGCTAACAGTATGCTGCACATAGTCAGTCTCCAAAGCCAATGTTATGCTTCTTAAGAGCAAAGTGGTGACTGTCATGGCACCCATGCAGATGGACAATGCATGTGCAAATGCTGAATCCTATACAAATTAACTTTAAGTACTCACATAAGTGCAGTGATTGTGCCATTGAAACAGAACCAAGATTCAGCCAAACACAAACAAGAAGGCAAACTGCTGGTACCATGCCTTAAACTGTACCACAGAAGATAGTAACTATTGCAAGAGTGAACACACATGAGTGGAGGTGATCTCTGGTCAGCCTCAGTAAGATGTAGATACACCATATAAAACCACACAAAGCTACTGTGAAACTCAGCCACATATTATGAGGTCAACCACAGAACATTGTATAGCTGTCATGAATCGTAATGGCAACAACAAGACCTGCCGTGTTTCACAGCACTATGGCATGGGAAGTACTGCACCTACAGAAATAGCACCTGTTCATTCAGATAGGGTCTTGGAGAACCTAAACCCGCTCCCACCTCCCCCCCAACAGGTACACATATTTATATATCCATGTACACTACAGAGCCCCTCCTTATGAGGTCACGTCCCTTATGCAGGTACAAGCTACACTCTCTAAAGCCATACATACAGCTTTCATGGGACCTGTCAACATCCCAGGGTGTATCCTACACAAATGTCAGAACAATTTGCACTCCACATACACATCATGTTCAATCATAGCTTCATGTCAGGCTGTGTACACACTGAATGGTGCACAGCAACGGTTATCACACCCCACAAAGGGGGAGACACCACTGATAATGGGAATTAGTGCACTACTATCCTGCTGAGTCTGGTCTGTAAGGCCATGAACCATGATCAACTTATTTGATGTAGTCAGTACAGATGTAGATGACAGTAAGGTTGATTCACACAGCATATCATGACCTTGCCAAGTCTTAGGACACCATCACCCATACTGTGATTCAGCTACACTCAATAAACTAGGTGTATATTCCTATGTCACAGGAGTGGTTGGCAACTGGACTGCTGGCAGAATCAACATTACAGAAGGTGTCTGACTAATACACGCACATCAAACCAGTGCCAGCTACAGTAATTCAGGGTTAATTCCTGGTACTCCACCTCTTTGTTATCTATACCATACAGACTAACACAGAAGGCATCTGCCTATTGAAGTTTGCAAATGGCTATGAACTAGGAGCAATAGTTGACTCAATGTGTGCTGCGGTCAACATACAGAAGGGCCTTTGTGGGTCAGATGTGTGGTGTGTGACGTATGGCCACAATCTGACAGCTAAGTATTGCATTGTCATCCCCTATGTTAAAAACCCTGTACCCATGAACTACAACCTAGGCAGCTGTCAACATAATGGAAAATGTATGTGTATGGGATGCAGCTGGACAGCAGTCATTCCTTTGATAGTTACTTCACCACACCAGTCAGGTAGTCATAAGTGGCACCCCTAATCATGACAGGGTGCCGTCCATGAATATAGAGATCATTGTTCAGCCTTACTCAACACTCAAGTGACCCATAATAGATCACATATTTCCTTTAAGGGTTATTGGCCATGTTCAGATGGCCTACACTGGCCTTCTCAATCCCTAGCTCCACTATGTAGCATGATGCCTACCCTGAATAAAACCAAGTCCAACGCAGAGATGTTGGACATGCTACACTTACACATCCTGATTTCAAATAAACACATACTTCATGGACATCCACCTTTCTAGTACAAGGATCACAACATGCCTGACAGATCTCCGTCCCATACACTTTACATACTCCTGCCATACTATGCATCCCTGTCCAGCAAAGCTGCACATTGCCCCTCTTTGTGACATGCTGTGATGACCACATGACAAATATATCAATAACCCAGTGGATCAGTTCTGTGGCACTGCTTGAACTGGCCACTGAGACTTACCTGTCTGTTGGCTACAGCTAGGTAACCTTTCAGCCTAAGCTCATAAATGGCCCAGGGCATATAGCCTACTAGTTCACTATGACCATACATGCTATAGTTGATATCCAACCCTGCAAATACCATCAAGCTAGCCATTGTCCCATGTGTTTCACATGTGCAACACAGGTAATACATGGCAGGATGCTAAACAGCTGTACACTGCCACATAGATGTATATGGCAAAACACATACATGTAAAACTTTCTGTGAGCAAGTCTGCAGGGTCACAGGTCACGTCCCTTAAGACTGTGTATGACTAAATATGTGACATATACACAGCATTAAGGTCTATTGCGTTAATGTGAACACATCCAGGCATGTGCTGTTAGGTAAAGACACCAGTACAGGCAAACAGACATGCCCACATCAAGACAACATCCACATGGAGTATGAGCAATGTCATCACTTGACACACACATATATGGTGATAACATCAAATCACCAGTAAGTATCAAATGTGTGTATGTTAAACATGTTAGTGCCATGTAGATTTGCAAAGACATATTTGTAATATTAATAAATGTGATACACTTGTATGTTCAGCTGTACTTCTGTACTTCTCTGTGAGTTACTGTGACCTGTCTCCATTATGTCTTCCGGGTATGCCACGTGCCAGACTCCCACCACATACCCTCCTCAACAACCATGTAACACTCTTCAGCCATGTGCCACAGGATGCACAGCAGCGGGATGCCCAGTGGGAGGAACTCCGCAGGAGGGTAAATGATGTTGGTGGCCACAATCGCACCTATCAGCAGGTGCGCTGACAATGCACTGACCTCATAAGATGGGCAAAACAGTGTGCTAATGCAATCACCAGGGAACAAGGTGCAACAGGTGGGGGGGACACTCGCCCAGCCCCCACTCACACATACCAAGGAGCTACTGGCCAACCTGGGGACACCTGCAGACCTTCATCCACAAGCTTTAGCTGGTAGTGTGGAGATGGGTATCTCTCAACCACCGAGCCTGGAGTTGCCTGGTAAGTCACTACTGCACATATAACACAACTATATTTCATATAGTTACATGTGTTACTGTACAATATGTAATGTGACATCATATGCAAGGCATGTGGCATGTATGCACACATGCCACATACAGTCTGCTACTCTATGTATGCACAGATGTGCATACTCTATAGTATAGTCTATTGTACTGGCTTATGTGCTAAATGGACATTGCACCCTGTAGCTATCACACAGGCATGAATAATGATCTTACTGCTGTGACACTCCTATTTAGGTACCTCTGGCATTTCCCAGTGACAGCAGCTTGTTGCAGGTGAAATTGTTATTATTTACTAGGCTTGATAATGCACAGATCATATTAATTGCATGATATCTGCCATGTGGCCATTTAACACATGTACACATAATGTATGGTGGTTCTGTTAATATACACTGGTCAGACCTGCAATGCATCACAATGGTTACCCATGTGGAATAATTGAAGACTATATTAAACACCTACACTAAACCTTAAAAACTGTCATTGCCAGATATGTGGACAGCTGTGAATACAATGGTGGATGTGTGGTTCACTGTAGGGACATGTACTACAGATCAGCATTACACATGTGGGGAATACAAACAGTACTATACAGAGAGCATATGTATGCACACATTAAATGTTTTGGAGCTGGAGTATGACCAGCCCACAGCAGTCACCCTTGTGGATTATACCCTTGCTATGAATGTCACACAATATGTGCTATCTGACATGCCCATGACATTTAGTGGGCTGACTGCAACACTGCTCAACTATCCTGCAAAACATGATATCTCATATCCAAAACATATCACCCTTTGCCTGCATAACCCTGTCCTCAGTTGAGCATATGACACCTATGGGTGTATGTCATATGGGATAGCACTGACATGTGAAATAGTTGCCCATCACAACCATTGGACAAAACATTTGTACACATGGCCATGGAGGATGGCCAGAGACATGAAGCAACACACACAGTAGAAGTGATGTACATGTGTGTACACCCTGTTGTACATTTGCTCGACACAATACAACTATGGCCTCTGTGTAATGGTGATATTGCAGATGTAAAACACTAAACCATATAGGTCTGTGCACAGCTTGTGTAGGCATGATATCAAACCACATCAGGCCACAGATACAGTACATTCACCTTGCTGGTGTCAGACATCACTGTCATGCTTTTTCCTCATGTGTGTGAGGTACATAGATGGCATGTGGGACATGGAGTACTGCTAAGTTAGCCATGGCTGGGCATAGTTGTCAGGCATCAGTAATAAGGTTGCAGATGTGCAGGGGTGTCATATGTATACCCTACAGTGACATGTGTCACTCATTCCACATTAGGGTGTAGTGTGTATACACCTCAGTGATGTGGGTCACATTCCACATTAGATATATATTGTATCTGAACACACTCATGACTATGAACTGTGTCTGTAACTCACACTGTACAGCAATAGTAAAGCCACATGATGCTCTGCAATGGCCATGCACATCAGCTCAATGTGCAGTATGTCATTGCATATTTGTAGGGTGGACTGACAACATTGCATCAGCTGAAGGTCCATGTTAGTATAACACGCCCCTGCATTGGGACACCATTACCTTGCTGTATATTTGAAAGGACACCATTGTGTTACACATGTATGCATGTCATTCAACAACATCAGCAGAAGGCATGTCATACTACATGTGATTGGCAAGGTCATATGCCACACATCAGGCTGGTGTACTGTTAAGCTGTGCTGGTCTGTGGCACCATTGCAAAGTAGGGACAGCCATGTCAAACATGTGTACAGCCACATGCACATTGTCTGTAGACACAGCTCAGGGGTAGGCAGAATAATGTTGAACAGACATGCACTACTTTGGGGAGATATGCAAGCTAGGGCTCAGGCAAACATAGTATGCACTCAACATACCCTTCTGCACATGTCCTCCTCACACATGGGGCAGTGACCAACACAAAGCATCATTGGCAGATGTACAAAGGTCAGCGATGGTCTGTTATGTGGGGTAGGTTGCACAAAAAATGGCAGTGCATTGCAACAGTGCATAGTGCATGCATTGTGTTGCAGATATGGGGCATATGCTACTAACACAAATGGTGCAACACAGAGATGTATGCTAACTACTACTATAACTGTGTAAGGTGCATGTCTTCTGCTATAACACATGCATGCTGTTGTGTGCAATGCAGGGATGTATGATAACTACCACTATAATTGTCTAAGCTGAATGCCATCTGCCATATCACATGCATGTTGCATGCCGTTGGGTGCCATAGTGTGTGTGTGTGTGTGTGTGTGTGTGTGTGTGTGTGTGTGTGTGTGTGTGTCTGTATGTGTCTGTCCTGTGCTGTATAACTTGTAATGTACAGTTTTTGTCTGCCCCTCACAGGTGTTGATGTAGGTGCATTGCCCTCCTGTGGTCCACCTGATGTTAAGGTCCCCACAGACTCTAGCAGTGATGATGAAGGTATGATTGAGGCACAGGCAGGGTTGTCAGGGGCTGAATCTGTGCCATTGGTTGCCATTCCACCTTTATCCCCCTTATCCCCGCACACAGTTCTCCTGCCAACACATACGCCATCACCAGTGGCCATAGAGGAAGGACAGTTGGTGGATGGTAGCATGAAACAGGGAAGTGTGGAGACTATGGAAGGTATTCCTGCACACCATGATCCCAGTCAACTGACTGGTGATGTCCCACAGGCATGTGCCCAGTGCTACTCATAGGAGGACCACTGGCCAACGTGCCCCTGCAAGACAAAGCACATCAGCTGGTGTCACCAGACACATGTTTCAGGCTGTAATGGAGGCACAGGCATGTGCTGAATGGCACAGCAGAGAAGGACTGAGGCTTCCGGGGACTGCTGTCCATTCTTTAACTGGCAACATCCAGGCAATTGCAAATGCTCACCATCTTGCAGATGTTTCGGATAGAAGATTGGGTGACATGGTGGGAGTCCCTGACCATGGCATGTCAATCCTCGAGCGTGGAATGTCTGTACTGGAACATCTGGTGGGAGTGAGGCATCAGGCACATGGACGTAGGCCAGTTACATCACCTGTTGAAGGTCTACATGAACATGCTACTTCACATGCCTGCTCCCATAGTGGCGGTAGCAGCAGCAGTGCAGCTGGTGTTATGCTGTCCACACCAAGACACAGCAGGCCATGTGCACATGGTCCTGGACAGTCGCAACAGGGACACGGTTCCAGTGAACATGTGTCATCAGACAGTACCCAATCTGGACCTCTGCCTGGTAGTGCCCATCTAACCCCTGGCAGGCGCAGGTCACATGGGCATGGCTGGACACAGTGAACTGTGAAACCTGCCTGGTACAGTCTGCAGCTGTCAATAATACCCCAGTGTAGGCCAGCCACATGCAATACCTGTGTGCATACATGCACACACACACACACACACACACACACACACACACACACACACACACACACACACACACGCACACACACACTCACACCAGAAACAAATGTAGGGCACCTCAACACACACAAGCCCAATGATATCAAAGGCCCTATCCCACAACATGATGTCATCCAATTGTGCAGCCTAGGCCTCTGGCAAACATTATCACCCTGGGCATATGATGATGCCTGTGCCACATCCCTGTCATCCACACCATAGGTGCAGGGACATGCTCATATGGCCTGCACAGGGTGAACATAATAGGAAGATAATTGTAGATTAATATTGTTGAGTAGTGTTTGACAGGCAACAGACATAGCATGTATTACAGTTTTAGAATGCATTTGGTATGTTTGACAGTATGTATCATGTGTAACAGTAACTGCATGTTCTTGATGTTCTGCCTTCCTCTTTCAGGTGTAATTACATGTGCCAGGGGATGTCAGTGTTTGTGGTTTGTGTCCCATATGTAAATGTTGACTACTCACAGGTCTGTACGACAATACCAGCACGCAATTTGTAGCTTCCACATCACAGTTTTAATCTCCCAAGTTTCAATTATGTTTACTGATCTAATGATCCAAGAGCATGATAGCTGTGTAGAAAGCTACTGTGTTGAGAGCCATCACATCCATAGTGGGTGACATCACAGGTATAGTTACCTGGAGCAGGGAGGAGGTAAAAGAGTGGTATAGCAGATGGCAAGGGTAAAGGCCAGTGGAAAAAGTGGCTTCTCATTGGAAAGCAGTAATACCCGCTCTCATGACAGGAAGTAAACACAGACACAGCCAAGGATTCACAGACACAGTAATACACCCAGGGATTCACAGACAGTAACACACACACACACACACACACACACACACACACACACACACACACACACACACACACACACACACACACACACACACACACACACTCACACACTTGCCAGTGATGGGATGAGAACATCAGCCTATGTGCAAATCATCATTATAGTACTACGCAATTACAAGATGCACCACAGAGATTACACATGTACAGGTAGTCGGAATGGCCTAAGATTGAGGACATCAACAGGGATACTAGATTGCAGTGAGTGAATGTTTATAGGTTCATAGGTAGGTACTAGGCTATCTGCCCGAAGGCATTTATAAGCCTAGCCGGAATGTGTTGGCTTTCGCCACCCCCTTAGATTAGTTCCCTGTGCCTCTGTCCAGCAGAGCCATTGAAGTGATCCCTGGGGTAAACTTTCTGTTTCCCATCCACCCGTCAAGGTTTCTCTTGAAGAGGGTTAGCAAGGAGCTCTGCCTAATGTTGATTGGAATCTTGTTCCAGAGCATGGGAAGTCTCTGGGACAGGAATCTATCCCTCCAGCACATCCTATTTATTGTTGTAGTGAGGTTTAGATCCCTGGAGCGTGTGGCTCGAGGGGATATGTTTTTCTTTAGGTGGAGCATGTCCATCAATTCTGGGTTGGACATGGCCTTGTATGTCAGGCAGAGATCACCTCTGAGTAGGCAGTATGCAACCGAGTATAGCTGGAGTTTCTTCAGTTGAGCTGCATAGGGCATCTGCTTGAGGCCAGTAATCCTCTTGGTGAGGAACTTCTGTGGTCTTTCCAGTTGTTGCAGGTGTCTTGTAAGGTACAAACCAAATGGGGCATTGTACTCTATGATGGGTCTGATGAGTGATGCGTAAAGGGGCCCAATGACCTCTTTCGATCTGGATGCAAACCCTTTTGTGATTAGGTGGGCCACATAGAAGGATTTTCTAACCACTTCGGCAATGTGATTATCAAATGGGAGGTTACTATCTGCTTGGGTCCCCAGATCCCTTATTACGTCTTCTGTATTTAGGGGGCTACCACCTATGTGGTAGTTTGTGGGTACTTTATTTTTTCCAAACGAGATGACTATGCACATTTTGGCATTTAGCTTGAGACCATAGTTTTGACACCAGGTATCTGTCTCAGTGAGACCCTTTTGGAGGATGTCTGTGTCAGCCGTTGAGTCAATTATACCCCTAGTTTGCAGTCGTCTGCAAACTTGGTGAGCCATAGTCCTTCTGTGCTTGCCTGTACCTCTGAGAAGTATATGCCGAACAGGAGGGGTCCTAGGACAGATCCCTGGGGAATGTCACTTGTAACAGGTTTTTAGTCAGACCTAGCTCCTGCAACTCTTACCATGTGGGTTCTGTCCTTGAGCTAGTTGGCAAAACATCTCATGACGTAGGTGTTTATGTTCAGGCTGGTGAGCTTGGGGAATAGTGTTGAAGGCCTTTGCGAGGTCTAGGTAGGCTGTGTGGACCATCTTTCCCTCATCTATAGCCTTGGTAACTGTCTCAAAGAAGTCCACCAGATTTAGGAGACATGATCTGCCCTTAACAAAGTCGAACTGGGTTGGGGCCAGTATTTGGAGGTTTCCAATGTTTCTGTTAATGAGATCCATGATGATGCTTCCATAGCTTTGCAGACCAAGCTAGTCAGGCTTATAGGGCGATAGTTCCCGGGGTCCATTGTGGCTCCACCTTTGTGGAGCGGAATAACCGTTGCTGTGCGCCACTCTGTGGGCATGTAGCCTGTGGAGAGGCTGAGTTTAAGCAGTGTGTTTAGGTGAGGGGTTAGTTCATCTTTGAGCTCGTGTAAGATGCAGCCTGGGACACCATCTGGTCCCATTGATGCTGTCTTTTTGGCTTTGGAAAGGGCTGTTTTAACCTGAGTGTCTGTGATTTCAGGGGAACTACATTCTTCTGGTATAGTTATGGGCCCTTTTGGGGGAGAGGGGGGGGTGAGGTTTGCACTGAACCTGTCTGCCATGATGTTGGCTATATCGGTCGGTTCAGTGTATTTTGTGCCATTCTGCACTAACTCCAAGCAGATCTGAGAATTGCCACTTAGATTCTTGACATATCTAAAGAATGCCTTGTGGTTATCTTTTGAGTCCATGGCAATTTTTCTTTCGAAGCTAGCCTTGGATGATTTTATGAGGGAACGTAGTTTCTTGCTGATACTGATCAGGGATTTTACTCTTTTCTGTACTAGTTTCCTCCTTCTATTGTATAGCTTGTTTATGGCAGGGGTCCACCAGACTGGTTTCCTTTTCTTGGAGGAGTGAGTCTTGCATTCTTGTAGGTGCCCGTAGAGTGCATTAGTAAAGGATTTTGCAGCTTGGACAGCATTATCCTTTAGCATGGGGGCTTTGAAACTTCCCACCCTGGTCTTAAGTAACATGAAGTTTGCTTTTGAAAAGTTTTTCACTGTGTTTTTTTTTTTTACCAGGGGTGGTGGCGGAATGTGGATATCCAGAGTGATTAGTTTATGGTCAGATCTAACCAGTGAGGGGTTGACCTCCGGTGTGGAACACCGGTCACCCATGTTGGCGATGACCAAGTCCAATATGTTGTCACCTCTGGTGGGGGTGTTAACCAGTTGATCCAGGGTGCTTGAGTTTATAAATTCTAGGAAATGTTGGCCAGGGAGTTCGTACTTGAGTCGTTCTCCCAGTTAATGTTTGGATAATTGAAATCACCCAATATCAGGATGTTTCGTAGGACCTTTATGTTTCCCAGTGTTTCCAGGAATGCGGAGTGGGGGTCCTGGGACATGGTGGGTGATCTGTAGCAAGCTATAATTTGAATAGCAGTTTTGCCCATTGTTAGTTGTTAGTTGCACATGGATGATCTCTGAAGCATCATGCTGTGCCACTAACCTGGAGGTGTGGGTATCCTTGATGAATATGGATACACCTCCACCTTTTGTATTTCGGTCTGGGTTTTGTGGCCGAAATGTATGGTATGAGTTGTAGCCTAGTAGTGCTGGGGTGCTCTCTGGAGCCTTAAACCAGGTTTCTGTTACTGCACATATATCGATTTTCTCCATACTGATAAGTGCCATGAGTGCATGCATTTTGAGGTTTAGACTTCTGGCATTGAGCAGCATTACCCTCGGTTTTTTGTTACTTGTGCTATTTACAGCGGTGGATTTGTCTTTTGAGCCTTGCCTAAAAAAGGCACTTTGGGGGTGGCAAGAGCCTTGGCCAGTATTCAAAAGCCTAAGGGTGACAGGTGCAAGCCGTCTCTAGCAAAGCAGCGTGGCTTGTCGAGCATGTCATCCCAGGCTGACAGACACTGGATCCCCTTTGAATGACACCAGAAGATTAGCCAATTGTTGAAAATGATTTTTTTTCTGTATACCGTGGTATCATTCTTGGTGAGGGCAGGATGCTACTCAGGGTCAGGGTCATACCAGCCTGGGCTATGTGATCAGAGAGCTCCTCCATGTCTCTTTTCATGTAGTCCAGGGAGGTATGGCTCAGGTCATTCACACCAACATGGACAATGACAGAGTCATATTTGTACTTGTTCTGGAGTGACATGAGTGCTTGTGTTATGTGGCGGATCCTGGCACCCGACAGGCAACTAACAGTAACCTTCTCTTTGTTCAGCCTAGTGAGTGGGATGTCAGTGTGCCTGACTATAGAGTCACCTATTACTAGTGTGTTGGGTATGTTATTTTGCCTTAAGGACTGTGATTGCATGGCACACTGGTTTTGTGAAGTATGTGTTTCATGGTTTGTGTTGGGGGGTGGAGGTTGCTTGGATGTCTGCTTTGGTGGTCTCTGTTGCTTTTGCAGATTTTTATTTAGAGCCTCTGAGTATGTTTTTGTGTATTTATGTGAGTTTTTTGCCAGTGCTGGTATCATAGGTCTATGTGAGACTGATGGTGTGATGCAAGTAATTCCCTTCTCCTCTTGACTGCCTGGTCCAGTCTTGGGTTGAGAGAGCTTAGCCTCCAGTTTGGCTGTATAATTCCATCTCTCACATGTATTAGTGCTTGGTGGAAGGAGGAGAGGGTTGTCTGTGTACATGAGGCAATTGTAACATTGCCTCAAAATGTCCAGATTCACCAATTGGACTGGAGAGCACACCTGAAACTGCCCTTTGGACATGCCTGGATAGGTACAGTGAACTGTTTTACTGATTGGCTGGTAAGGTCGAATAGAGAGCCTTGTCCTTCTCTACAGTATAGGGGAGGTCTAGTGCTAAGGTTTATTAGTGCTTGCTATATGTTTTGGGCAAGTGCAGGGATGAGAAGTGAATGATTTGAGTGCTTAAGTTGAAAGTTTGTCTAGTTCCAAGGGAAAAATTGAAGACTAGACTTTGTGGAACTGGGAATAGTTATAGCCTAGCTAACCAGCGCTGCCCAGCATGCAAAACCACGCAAATGTGGGTTTTATAGCAGAGAAATGAAAGAGATAAAAATTAGCCCAAAATGGCCAATAAACTACTAATTACTGGGCTGAAACTACTCCTCCAGGGACAGATAGGCTGCTCAAAACTCCCTCTCTCACAGTGAACAGAGAAATTTCCTTCTATCCAAGTAAGGTACGGGCAAACACAGAAGCTTGTAACACAGCCCTGAATTCTGCACTAACCTGAAAACTGGACTAAACTAGCTTAGAAAAGTGGGAAAACAAGTATATATATATATATATATATATATATATATATATATATATATATATATATATATATATATATATATATATATATATATATATATATATATATACAGAAAATAAAGCAGATACAATTAAAAAAAACACTTTAAATACACAGAAATGGCTATCACACTTGAGTGTGTAGCCTACAACAGTTAAACAGGTAATTTAAACACAAAAACAACTTTGTTAAAGTGCAGGCAGTAAAATAAGTACAGTATGTAGCTGAAAAGAGCATTTTAAATCAACAAAACTCTAGAAAATTGGCGTTTGGGGCAGAATTAGCTAAAGGCAGCAAGAAAATGCAGAAAAATGATACTTAAATCTCCAAAGTCTCTTTTGTCTCTCTGCGGCTGTAGAACTCTGCGGGGCACCAGGCAGGAGCTTGCTGAGCTGTATACAGTGGGGAGGGGGGTTCATCAGTAGGCTATGTAACAACAAGCCTCACCCCAGGGTGTACATGTTTACAGGCTGTTAGAATGCCCTTTTAAGATTGATGACATCAACAATGATACTAGATTGCATTGAGTGGATGGGGGGAGGGAGTCTTAACATTTCACTATGGTAAAATACAGCCTCACAGCCTCACTCCAGGGACCGGACAGCCATACATACACACACACACACACACACACACACACACACACACACACACACACACACACACACACACACACACTGTGGCATTCACAAAGATATGCACCTATGTCGCACACATACAGACACTTGACATGTGTGAAATTCAACCACCTGCCTATGCCTTTCTTTCTACACTTTACTCTGTACTGATATCTACCACAGTGTTCAGGAGAGTGAAAAACATTTTGGATGTATTCCCCATCATATGTGACATATATGGACACCCATATGTGCCAGTACTGTGAATCAAACACCTGCCTATTTCATGATAGGTATTAGAGAGTTACAGCACTATCACATATGCTACAAAACATACTGACTCTTTACTTTGCCAGCTGTGCTGATATATGCACAATATATGCACAGGTGAGGTGTTACTGTTACAGGTGTTACTGTTACAGGTGTCATGAGGTTTGCCTTCAGTGTCACCCTTACTGCATTTTATATTGTGTGTCTTCCACTTCAATTAACAGAACCATAGCTTAGCAGTTACACAGGTTATTGTAGAAATGGTTGTAAAACACCTGTGAGCTGTCCTCAATAATCATTCATCTGCAAAGTAGCCCCACCACTTACTAAGTCATGTCCAAACATCTGTCTATACCTAAAGTACAGCTTACTGTACTTTGAGCATATCACCATATACAGTTGGCAATGTTGAGGCTGCATTGCAACAGCATGATGTACTAAGACAACAGTCACCTTAAAACATCAGACACTGCACACACATGGAATCTAAACACACATCAATACATGTAAAAAGATAAAACTGATGAAAAACACGAACAAGATGGGTCTGGAAGCAATGAGAGCGAACTCAACGTAATAGAACACTGTTTATTGTTTACAATAAACAGTGTTCTATTACGTTGAGTTCGCTCTCATTGCTTCCAGACCCATCTTGTTCGTGTTTTACATCAATACATGTACACATATGCAGTCTCCATCAGTAAGTGGACTAGCAGGTCAAGAGGATACATTCCACACCTTCCCCACACCATGTGTGAAACCTAGCCGAGCATTACACCATAATGGATGTTGTATTCATGTACTGGTAGGACACACAACCACCTTCACTGAGTAGCCAAGTGTACATTCATGCCAACAGCACATATCAGCAAGACACACACAGCAACATTCCATGTCATTTTCCTAAAACTGTTACTTGACAGTTCCACGGTGAAGCCAGGGCACTGTAATGATCAACAGTGAGCACTTCATATTTGCCACACACACTTCATGATTACTGGAAGAGTGCCAGCAATGTGCTCTGTTTGAGCTAGGCATTACAATCATTCAAGCATGTGCGAGGTCTCTGGCTTGTAAACATCTCACCCCAGCATGTTCTGGCTATTGTGGTAATAAGGTTAATATCCAGACAACACACAGCATGCATGGCTTGCAATTATTGACATGGGGTATATGTAGGAGCTGTGGGCACACATGGCTGTACATGTCATGGACATATCACCTGTAACTACTCAGAAACATACAGAGCATAGCTGTATTTCCCTGAGTCTGTCAATACAGGCCATGTGTGTAGGTCCTATGATCCTTTTATTTGGGTATGTTTGTAGGCATTGCATTAGGTGGACATGTCTAATGACATACATGTCACATGGGTTGTATAATATGATAGGTGTCATGGGTGACCAGTAGAGAGGGAATATTGCCTCTGTCAATTTAGATATCAAACATTATGTACTGTTAGCATTCAACAGCCATGGACCTATCTTCCATGTGCATGTATGTAATGAATGTAGCCACCTTTATGTAGAAAGGACAACATCAGCTATGGTATTTTCATTTATGTTGTATGAGTGTGGAATGTACATATCCAGGGAAGGTACATTTAGGTCATATCCAGCCATGAGTGTGTTGTTTACTGGTGTACGGCAACAGTCAACTGTGTTAATGCTGACAGCATCCGAGGGACTCTGGTATGTGTACAACTGACCTGGTTACAAACAGTGGTATAATTGCATTGCATAACATATTATGCAACTGTGTCAGTACATGGGTATTTTGCACAGTTGATGTAGGGCTACATACAGTCCACCAGTCAAAGGTTATAACGTGTTCTACCATACTATGTCATACCACATGTATGGATGTGTGTTTGTAGTCTGAGGACATGGTGGTGGATGTATGAGGATACACCGTAGAATGCAGCTTTTGCCACTGTCACCTGTAGCTGACTCATCTGTGATGACTTATGTCAGAGTAGTGGTCTTTACTTGCGAGTAGCCTTTATGAATATGTGGACACCTGGAATGGTCCATATAAGTGTTATGGCCCACATGTTTGGATCTGAGTTATATGGTGGTAGTGCAATTGTGCACTACAGAGCCTTCAGCCAGGTGTTCCTCACTGCACAGATGTCAGTATTCCAGTTTGTAGGTTCTACATTGAGCAAATGGACTAGAAAAGCCACACATCTCGCACTGGTTAGCATAAGCATCCAATGCAATTGTCTTGTAGGTGCCAGGGTGTTACTTCTGTGTTTAGGACTTTTGCCTTGGAATGCCACTATATGGGTAAATACGACCTAGGTATTATCCACACTCCCTTGAATCATGGATGCATGTGCTCTGTGACAAAGGCTTGTCTTTCAGTCATGACATCCCAGAATGACAGACACTGGATAACCTCATAATTACAACAGGACTTTGGCACATTGTTTTGGTCAAGCAGTTGCCACTCATACCATGACATCACTGAGTGGCAGTAATGTGCTTGGTATCAAATGCTACATCTAAGATGACTGACACCAGCAGATGTTGTGTATATGACCAATGTCAGATATACTTAGTGTAGCGGTTCTGCTAATAATGACAACCACTAACACAGCCAGGAGAGGTCATCTTGACACCTGCACCTCAGTACCATTAGACAATGGGGCTCACATTATGCTTGCACATGACACTGTTCCAACTATAATGCCACTGTCCACAACCTGCTATCAATGTGAGACTTTCAGGGCAGCAATGTGTGACACATGCTGTAGTTAGCATCCACCTGTGTGTCCCAGTTAACCTAGTGTCTGTCACTTCCACACATGCATGGTTGTGTATACTTCACATATGTCAGTACTTCGTGTACATGTATGCATGTGTATCACACAGCACAGACACAGATATATAATTTATGGGCCACATACAGGTATCTGGTAGTAAATGTGTATGATGTGCATATATACTGACAGTTAAGATGTACGTAGCTGTAAACCTGTGTCTTTAAAATAGGAGTCCATTACAATGTGTTCTGTACATGTAAGTGTATGAGCATGCACACTGTGGCCTTCTGTGGTTAGAATCGGAGTGCATCCCAAACAGCCCTGTGCTACTGAGTGTATGAGTGTACCGTCTGCCACCTTGTGTAATTTGAGTCAGTGCATCCAAACAAGCCCTTTGTTTCTAAGTGTATGAGCATGCCCAGTATAACCTTATGCAGTTGTGGTCATAGTGCATCTCAAACGGCCCTGAGATACGAAGTGTATAAGAATGCCCACTGTCACCTTGTGTAATTGGAGTCAATGCATCCAAACAAGTCCTGTGATTCTATCTGTATGAGCATGACCACCATAACCCTGTATAGTGATAGTAGTTGTCCATTCCACAGATGGGCATACTCCAGTTCAGGGCTTGGTGTGCTACAAATATACCTCTCAGGCCTACCTATGTCTTACCTGCAGATGATGTGTCTTGTTTGTGCATACAGGTTGTAATGGACTCCTACTTAAAACACACAGGTTTACAGCTAAGTACATCTTAACTGTCAGTATCCCTGTTGTTGTCCTCAATCTCAGAAGGGCATTCTGACTGCCTTGAAATGTGTAATCAATGTGGCGTGTCTCGTAACTGCATCATACTGTAATAGTGATCTGTAGATAGGCAGGAGTTCTGATCCCACCACTGGCAAGTGTGTGTGTTACCAAATGACTCGAGTGGTTGTGTGTGTGTATTTGTGTCTGCATCCTCTCATGACAGTGGCTTATGCTGCTCTCCAAAGAGAAACCTCCTTTTGCACTGGCCTTTATCCTTATCTGCTAAACCACCCTTTTCCCCCACCCCACTGCAAGTGATCAGTCCTGTGATGTCACCCAGCTCAGAAGCAGAATCAGAGTAAGTGTAATTGTATGGGTTCTGTGGCACATACCGCAACTGCATACCACTCTACTAGTTACCTTTACATAGGCAAGACGTGTAATACTGGCAAGTGTGTGTGTGTGTTTGTGTGTGTGTGTGACTACCTTGTAGCCAGGCATACACATGTGTTATGTCTTTTAACATGTTGCACACCATTGTAGTCATCTGTGGTGAGTGGAGTCTACAAATTATTACACAGTTAGGAATAGAAAAGAATAGACAGTCAAGAATGACTACAGTTGGGTATGTTATTTTCCTGTGCCACTGTCAAGCAGTGACACAGAAGTGGTTGCCAGGGTGTATGTCCATACCCATCATTCCCCCAGCCAAACTCCACAATCTCCAGGGTATATTTCCTTAGCCATCATCCCCCACCCCAAACTCCATATACATGACAACCATCCCTTCTCTGGTGAACTGATTAAGATTTAAATGTTCTAAAACAAGCGATGCCTCTGTTTGTTTTGTGTACACGTCAGTTTCTTTGGAACCCTTCTGTGTCACAAAGGGTGTTCAGACGAGTGTGTGTGTGTGTGTGTGTGTGTGTGTGTGTGTGTGTGTGTGTGTGTGTGTGTGTGTGTGTATATATATATATATATATATATATATATATATATATATATATATATATATATATATATATATATATATATATATATGGTTCTACCTGACATAAACGAAACCCCAAAACACCGACAACGCAATCACCGACACCACATAACCGACAATACAAAACACGAAACCCCACATGCCCGACAACGAAATAACCGACGGTACACAAACACGAAACCTCATACACTGCACACACCACAATCACAACAATCAACAAACAAAACCACATACACAACACAAGCACACCAAAATCCCTACAAACCCACACATACACAACTACCTACACCCCTAACCCAAACCCTAACCCTAAGGTCCGTCACTACCGCACACTTACCTGACCCGGCTCCCCTAACCCTAACTCACTTATCCCGCCCCTAACCCAAACACAATCACTACCAGACACTCACCTCACCCGGCCCCTATCCCTAACTTACTTATCCCGCCCTTAACCCAAACACAATCACTACCGCACACTTACCTGACCTGCTCCCTAACCCTAACTCACTTATCCCGCCCCTAACCCAAACACAATCACTACCGCACAATTTCATTCAGCCTTACCTGCACATTGACGTTCTTATGAGCCGTCGACTTTAACTACTTTCGGCGTTTTCAGATTTCGCGCTTCTGAGGCTTCAAAATTTTCTGTCGGTGTTCTCAGCTGTCGGTGAACTCAGGTAGAACCATATATATATATAGCTGTGTCTGTGTATGGGTGTACATATATATGTGTGTACACATCCCATAGATGCATATGTGTATTTAGTTATGACAGTTCTACAGGTGTAGACTTGTCTATATTGTTTCACAGAGTACAGTATATTCAAGGGTACTGTACATATGTACACAAAGTGACTGTCCCATTTGTTTTCAGTACTGTGGAATACCTGTAGTAAGATGTGTATTATAAAAAACATGAAGCATGTATACAACCCAGATGGCTTAGTGGTAAGTCCAGTGACCTCAGTGTGCATGGTCCAGGGTTCAAGACCTGCAAGGCTTGTTTATGTCATTTAGGACTGAATAAGACACTTTTAAGCATGTCTAAATGTGTTTTTGTGAGTAAGCAGCAGGTACACACAGGTACAAGACCTGTACAACTCGCAGTACACTTGAAATGACCGTCTTTGACAATCCTGCTGATGTCACCCACCTAGAAATATACCTCTGGGATTACTGTAACCATCAGTCTCTATACTGTGTCCTGTAACTGTGTAATGCTGTAGTGTGATAAACTAGTTTGGTAGGTGTTCTAATCCCAGACATGCCAACTGTGTGTGTGTCTGTCTGCCTGAGAAGGGAACAATGCTTTTTAGAGTACGCACACTCCTTACAATTCACATCCTCACCTTTGGCAATCCTGCTGATGTCACCCACCTAGAAATACACCTCTGGGAGTGCTGTAACCCAGTAATTTCTGTAGCATGTCCTGTAACTGTGTAATGCTGTAGTGTGATAAACTAGTTTGGTAGATCTTCTAATCCCAGACATGCCAATTGTGTCTCTGTCTGAGAAGGGAACAATGCTTTTTAGAGTACGCACACTCTGGACAATTCACATATCCACCTTTGGCAATCCTGCTGATGTCACCCACCTAGTAATGCACCTCAGGGACTGCTGTAACCCAGTAATCTCTGTAGCATGTCCTGTAACTGCGTACCGCTGGAGTGTGATTTAGAATTGTGGTAGGGATCCATCCACAATCATGGCAGTTATTGAACAAATCATGGCAGTTATGTATGTTTTTTGTGTGTTTCAATGTTTGTGTAGGAAGCAATGCATTATACTTTACTCACTTGCAGGACATTTACAATGCCCTACTTTTGTACTCCTGCTGATGTCATACCTTGTAAAATACACCTCTGGGGAATGTGTTCCCTAGTAATCCTCGTGGTGCATCCTATAATGTCTCCAGGCAGTAGTGTGATATAGATCTTGGTCATGGGTTCTATACCCACACATGTCAGTTGTGAATGTGTTGTGTGTGTCTCACTGTCTGTTTTGTGAGCAATGCATTTTGGGCTACTCGCTTGCAGGAACTCTAAAATGCCCTACTTTAGTAAACATGCTGATGCCATTCCTTATGAAATACACCATTGGGGATGGAGTAGCCCAGTAATCTCTGTAGTGCATGCTATAACTGCGTAATGCTATAGTGTGATAAACTAGTTGGGTAGGACTTCTATTCCAAGACATGGCAGGTGTATGTGTGTTTGACAGTCAGAGCCTGTGTGAAGATGGCTGTGAGTGTCTAACCACTGGACATGTTGAGGAGCAGGTTTTTAGTTTTCCTATATGGTGGCCATATTATATGTCACAATGTCCACCTCATGAGGTTTATAGATTTCAATCAGCCAAGAGACTGGGTTGGCAAGCCATACCCCTACATCTGGCAAAAGGACTGGTAAACAAAGTAAGCAACCCTAGTATTACCCAGAATATGGTCTGAACCCATGTGTCATACACAAACACACTTGCCTACAATATCCCGCTATGTTATTAGTACCCTGCACATTGTTGACAGATAGTAGGCATGGTGTGATTGCAGTGGGCCACAGAGGGCATGGCACCCTGTCCAACAGTACAATAGGCACATAATTGCAGACAATGTGCCTTCACTATGTTCCCCACTGGACACCTGCAACATATGTGGTGCCATCAAATGTGATCCACAAAGGACATACAATGCCTTATACATATGCCCTGTATGGACAGATGCCACTGACACCAGGGAATACCTGTATCATGCTATCAATGCAGGTGCAGGGTCAGCCTGCTGTCTATTAGCAGGTCCTGCCACACCAGGCCAGTATTGGCACATCTGATGATAACAGTCAGTGTACACAACATGTGCCAGGCAAACCAGGTACACTTAAACATGTCACTGTACATTATTGTGGGACATGCACATCCCAGGCAATGTCCACGTCAAGGACTATCAAACACAGACATGGCATGCATTGCAAAGCAATGGCCAGACACAATGGTAACCAGGATGACAGGACAGTTCATACAATACCTATCTGTGTGGGACATTGCAGACACTACACCTCTGAACCACACTGCAGGCCATTGTCAGGTGGCCTGATGCCATGGATTACCCCTCACCCAGACTTGTACAGCCATCTTGCACAGCCGGCCACTACACACCCATGAAGCAATGCACACATGCATGTCAGTATTGGCACCTTGTGTCTGTGTGTGGGGTATGATGTTCCCAATCACAGTCATGCTCAGTATAACTCCCATTGGCATACTGACTGATGTCAGACACATTCACATGCCCTAGCCCATAGAACCTCAGGATATCCCCTGTGGTGCATGTAATACCTGTGCATTGCTGCGGTGTGGCAAACTAAGTAGTTAGGAAATGTATTTGTGAGCCTGCCAAAGTGTGCCAATGTGTCTGAGTCCCTTAGAGAGTGTGGTTGTGTTGGCAATACCATCTGTTCATGTGGACAGCCATGTGTACTACACCTAATGTATGTCTACTATATCTCTGTTGCAGATGTCGCTCACCAACACACATATGTTCTTACAGCACACCAACATGTCAGCTATGTGGCACATGGAGTAACTGCATGCACTTGTAATAGTAATGGCTAGTCAGTCAGGGGTTTGAACCCCTGTATTGGTAGGTGTGTGACAGATGATGCTTAGGTTTTAGTCTCCCAGCCCTTCTCTGATGTACTTTGCCACTGTCTGTCCCTCCCACACAATCTCTGGTGGATGTGGAGATGTACACCTGCTCAGCAGCAGCTTGTGTTTCATAAGTGACGGTCATGATCAGGTAATGGCCTATGCACCTACTGCAGTCCTCCTCTAGCTGATTGCATGTGGAACAGCTGTGGTGACATTCCCATAGCCAATTGCATGGAAACACAGTACAATATCTAGGAACATCATGTTGGTGTTTTCCCATGACAGTCACTGTGAGTGGAACCTGGATCTGGTATTTGGTAAACAGCATCACATATGATATCTGGATATTCCTCAAACAACATACACAGTGGAAAATAGCCTAAAGACAGGAGGGTGATGTGCCAGACATGACTACAGCATGTAAGTGTAGCTATGCTTTATTGAGACTACTGCCAATTTAACATGTTGTGTGGTAATGGCTAGTCTGCATGTTTTAATAACTGACAAGACAGTGCTCTGTTTGTGAGGAAACCCCCATCTGTAGGGTCATCTGTGGACTGGTCAGTGTGTGGAACCATTTGTTTCTTGTGTTACTCACAGAACACATGTTGTAAATCAAGAATCGAACTCAAACACTAGAACCAAAATTGAAGCAAAAATGTAGTCCAGTGTCACCAAACATGACCAATAAGCAGTTCAGCAATTTGCCAAAGGTATTTATTAAATGAATATCCAAAATAGTTTTTCAAAGTGGTTTAAGTGCTTTCATCAGGAATACATCAAAGACTTCATCAGAAACAATGAAACAAATTGTTCAAACATTTTTAAAGTATCCAAAAATTCATCACATGGTAAAATCCTACCAATAAAAACCTGGCCATACATTAATAAATTGATGTCAAATTGATTAATTTAAAGTAACAACCCCCCCCCCCATTTTTCTTTCCAAATAAAAAAATCTGTATATACAAAAGTGTAAAACATTCTAAAAAAAACCCATTTAACCAATATGATATTGAATCAACGTGTGTTAGTTGTTTTACATTTAAAGCTTTAAGTTTCAGAAAGCTACTTATTGATACACTGTCGTTTAAACCTGGTGCACTATATGCATTCAATTACCAATGGAATAGAGAACAATGTGCAATTCTATCAAGAACTTACTAAATTGTATGACCGGCAAGGATGTGAACTTCTTGAACTGCTTATTAAGTACAATCAAATAGGCATAGACAAACTGATTTTAGAAGCGACTGAACTCAATTCCCTTATTACCCAAGATTTATTATTTGAACAATATACAATCAACTATAAAAATGTGTTTTCTAAAGTTGACAAGATAATTTTGGGCATAAAATCCAGAAAAGAAAACAAATTGAACCGGGACCATATTGATTATGAGAAGGGAGTAGCTTATCCTAAGCTGGATTCACTGAAGGAGAATGAACATTCAAACTACAATGTAGCCAATGACAGTGCTTCTTTTCAGCAGGAGGCAGATCAACTACATCCTCCTTTACCGGAAGAGGGTGTCCGAAGATCGGAGAGGATCAGAAAAATGGAGCCGCAGGGCAACGGTCAGCACTTCCAGAGATTTGGATACCAGAACACAGTGCAAAGGAACACCAGTGGGAACAAGACACAATATCCCAAGAGGAGGTGAGTCTTTTTAACACTCCTAGTAGAAAAACCACAAAACTGTTTAATTTAGACATTTCCCGCCAAGGAAACAAGGTTTCTAGCGTTCGGAACTGTGAGGGTCTAGCTAATGTGGCTTGTGGATATTGTGGGACTGTTTATTCTCCTTGTTTGGAGAACTGTGGTTTACAGACTCCAGTTTGCCAGGCAAACAACAGTGACTCCTTCTCTGTTTTTTTAGAGCAATTTGACTGTGGGTCGAAGGCTCTACATAAAAAGCAAATGTGCAATTTTTTTGATTTATCCCCCACCGGCTTTTTTTTAGCCATTTATTTGATGAGAACAACTGTGGGATATAAAGACATTTATGGTGGACTCGATTGATACATTTTCATCTTTTGAACTATTTGAAACCAGTGAAACGGCTAAATGTTTGGTTAAAAATGGTGAATATTTTAACGAGTACCACACTGAGACTAGTTTTTCTGTTGTTTAGAACCACAATGTGGTAAATGAAAGTGCTAACAATTGTTTAATCAGGGATTTGAATGATTTAGTTTGTGACAAAAGTTTTAGTGATATTAATCTTTCAGTTGGTCAGGATGTTAATAACCCAAATGAACTTGAGCTAGGGATTAACACAGTTTCACCTTCCATCACTTGCAACCTTAATGGTGATTTTAAGATGTACAACTTTAGTAGTTTCAAGATTGGAGTTGAATATGCTGATTTACTTTCCAAGGGCTTCAGTTTTGTTCCTGACAGCATCTCTTTGGTTGAAAAATGTTTAGTGGACTTTAAAGTCTATTTAAGAAAGCTTAATTTGAAAATCTACTTCAAGGACGCTTTGAACAAATGTAATTTTAGTATTATGACGAAAAGTAGTACCTTCAACCCCCCACTTGTACCTCCCTTATTAATATTTGAAAAAATGTGTGAATTTGAGATTAGGAAATTATGGAAACAGTATCTAACACTGATTTCAATCTATCTTCTGAGTTCACACTTCTTAAATCATTAGCCACCAACAAAAGTATTAGGGTAATGAAACCTGATAAGGGAGGGGGTGTTGTTGTAATGGAAAATGTATTGTACTTAGAGAAGATGCATGTTTTTTTTTTGTTTGATATTGATCAATATGAAGAAACATCTTTAAACCGTGTTAATATTTCATACTCAAAAATTGACCTAGCACTTCAGGATCTTTTGGATCAGGGGTAAATAACTTACGAAGAATGGATGTTTTTACACTGTCAGTACCCGGTGGTACCTTCCATCTTTGGATTGCCAAAAATCCACAAAGACCTTAACGACCCACCCATGAGACCTATAGTTAATGCAGCAAAATCAAAAATTCACCCCATAGGGAAATATATTGACATTAGACTAAAGAAAGTTTTAGATGGAAGTCAACATTTGTGCAGTGATTCCTGGGACTTCCTATTAAAACTGAGGAAAGCCACATTTGATAAGAATTTTGGATTTGGTACAGTAGATGTAATCAATTTGTTTAATGTCATACCACATGAACTTGGTTTACAATGGTTCAAAGAATTTCTCTTCGAAACCACACAACTATCTAACAACGATGTGGGGGGTTTGGTTGTATTGATGGAATTGGTCCTAAAACACAATTTTGTCTACCTGGATGGACAATATTTTTTACAAAAGAACAGTGTGGCGATGAGGGCAGCTTGTGCCCCCATCTTTGCTAACATCATTATGTTTTGTTGGAAAACCAAGTATTTGTTCACATTATTTGAACTGGTACCTTTGGAATTTTATGCAAGGTTTCTTAATGGCTTGTTTTTTTGTATGGAAGCATTCATCTGACTTTGATACCTTTGTTTCTCAGTTAAACACCACTACCTCCTTCCTAAAATTCACACATTCCTTTCATGAAGAAAGGATGCATTATTTGGATATAGAAGTGATCAAAGACACGAGTGTAAGTAGATATTGCAGTGATTTGTACAGAAAACCTACCTACTGCAACAGTATACTGCACTTTGAAAGTAACCATCCAGTATACCAAAAAAAGGCAGTTATTAAAGGCCAATTTGTTAGGTTGGCTAGACTTGTTTCTGAAGATCAGATGTATTACAAACATGTGACACGTCTTGTTGAAATGTTCAAAGCCAGGGGTTATCCCATGAAGTTGATACACAATGTTGAAAGGGAGGTTGATATGAAGAGGCATGAGGGGTTGTTTAAACCATTATTATGTATCACTGATGAAGGTATGAACAACTTCACTTCAAAAAATGAGTACACTGACAAAGACTTCCAGGGGGCTTTTTTAACCACCTTTGACTGTAAGTCAAAGATGTTAAGGGCAATTCTTGTCAAAAATTGGAACATTTTCCAGTGTTTTGATGGGTATATTGATATACTAGGTTCAGGCCCATTGGTAGTATATAAAAAAGGTAAAACCATTAAGCAATTTCTTGAAGGGTCGTCACAATTCACAGTCTCCAGTAGAAGAAATGGTAATTTTAGATGTGGGCACTGTAGACAATGTCCATTTCTGAAAGTTTGTGACTAACTTAGGTTAAACAACATCAATGTCAAAATTCCCTTCCATTTTGATTGTAATTCTTTAGAGCTGGTTTATTGTGCACTATGTGAGAACTGTGCCTGTTTCTATATAGGCAAGACCCAGAGAAGGTTTTGTGACCATATATACGAGCATATAAGGGATATTAGAAACAAGAATCACAGGAATGCTCTTGCTAAACATATTTCCAATTTTCCCAACCATCTTTTTGTTTTTTCAGGTATTGACATGGTGAAAAACTAAGTACGGGGGGGGGGGGGGTCCGTGGAAAATAATACTTGAGTATAAAGAATTACTTTGGCAGATCAAATTGAATGCATATAGTGCACCTGGTTTAAACGACAGTGTATCAATAAGTAGTTTTCTGAAACTTAAAGCTTTAAATGTATAACAACTTTTAAACACACGTTGATTCAATGTCATATTGGTTAAATGTTTTTTTTTTAGAATGTTTTACACTTTTGTATATACAGATTTTTTTATTTGGAAAGAAAAACGAGGGATTTTGTTACTTTAAAATGAATCAATTTGACATAAATTTATTAATTAATGTATGACCAGATTTTTACTGGCAGGTTTTTATGATGTGATGAATTTCTGGATACCTTAAAAATGTTTGAACAATTTGTTTCATTGTGTCTGATGAAGTCTTTGATGTATTCCTGATGAAAGCGCTTAAACCACTTTGAAAAACTATTTTGGATATTCATTTAATAAATGCCTTTGGTGAATTGCTAAACTGCTTATTGGTCATGGTCGGTGACACTGGACTACATTTTTACTCACAAAACACACATCTGTGAACTGCAGAAGCATAGTGTGAGGATTGCAGTCAGTACATGATGACGGTGATGAGAGTTACTGCCATCGCATCCCAGATTGGACATACATCACATGAAACAGTGGTATGACAGTGACTGTCTGAGGTTATCACAGTGACATGCCAATAATGGGCCACTGTTCATAGCTGCAGTCACAAGTCATCTACGCTTTGTACAGATGTCATGCAGTATATATGCATGTGTTGTGCTCCCTCTGCAAATGTATGACATCTATTGTGTTGGGTTGATGGTCATATCTATGCATGCTGCTATAAGTAATCCTGAATGCTGTTGACTATTACTAAGCCATATCTGTGTTAAAACTGCAATACCATAGGCTGTATGGGATTGGAGGTCCCAGCGGAACCACCTGCCCACTTCAGCTGGCCATGGCACCGGGCACCAGCACGTCTGGGGCCCAACCTTGTACCTCTACCTCTGTTGGCTCTGCACCACCTTCTGGTGGAACCGCCACTGAGGATGGGACTTGTACCCCCTGGGAGCAGGTCCAGACAGGAACTTGTCAGCCATGTTCTGGGCCAATCTGTTCCCAGAACAATCTTTGCCCCATACATAGCTCTCCATTTCTCACATGTCCACTGGACACATGTAACCTTTTTAATTTGCATCACAACATACTACTGTTGTCCTCACCCCTCTCTCAGGCACACAATCCTGGTATGCACATGACTCCTAAAGGTTCCAGGTATACATGATGCAGACGACCCCATTGTACACACGACACTACCAGTCCTTCTATGGTTACCCCATTTATCTTTTTAATGATGATGATGTCACACACTGCAACTTGCAAGAGTTCTGTTCTCACATAATGATTGGTCAGGAACTGTTTTGTTAATGTAAATGAAATGCACAAAGTAATGTATTCGTGCAATGTACAAATGTTTGCATGTATTAATGAGACATGTCTGTCTGAGGGAGTCTTGATATTACATAGGACAACACCACTACATAATACAGGAGTTGCTGGTATTTCCCTTTTCATTCTTTTTTAATGCTTTGTTGTCACATGGTATGTTCTTGATATATATATATATATATATATATATATATATATATATATATATATATATGTATATATATGTGTGTGTGTATCTATATCTGGACATAAACACACACACATACATCTACATGATGGAATACATTTCCTATACAGTTGAATAACTGTGCTGGATGATATGTTTGTGATAACATCCAATGTCTGTATATCTGCCATGGCTTAGTGGTAAATCACATTGGCTGGGGTGTGCAGAGTGCTGGTTTCGAACCTTGCAGAGGCTGTTTATTTTGTTGCTGGGCAGAACAAGCGCCGTTGGATATGGAGTGATTAAGGCACTTTTAAGCAGTTGTGAGCGGGTGTGCGCGACAGTAAGCAGTGGTTACTTTTGGTTACAGGTCCTTACACTCAGTTACCTTCTTGATTGCTTAACCTGTGAAGGCAGTGCTTACCCCCATGCAAACAGGCTGTAACCTGCTCACTGCTGTTTAAAAGTGCTTACTCCCGCTTACCCCTGTGCTAATTTCTTTAAAAGAAAAGAAAAAAGGGGTGATAGGAAAGTGGTGAAAAAGGGGCACAAAGAAAAGACAGTAGGCAAGGTAGCTAGGGATGTGCAGGAAGGGTGTAGGGAAGGACCATAGCTGTCCATTTCTTCTACAGCAATGGCTGTGCATATGCACAGTCATTGCTGTAGAAGAGAAGAAATGACTGTGCATACGCAATAAACTTGGCAGTACATTTGGACACTCACAACCCTGAATGAGGGGTGAGGACAACAATAGTATGTTGTGATGCCAATTAGAAACATTTACATGTGTCCAGGCAGTGGACACATGTGCAAAATGGACAGCTATGTATGGGGTGTGCTTTTTTTGCGGGAATAGATTGCCCTTCTTTTCTTTTATTTTAGGTGAGAGTGGGATGTTGGGGAAGGAGAGTAGGTATAATCAGGGAGGATAGGTTGAGTAGGATGACAGACAAGACAAATAAGACACATACAGTGGCAGTATATGACACATGTGGGGGAAAACACCTTGGCCGGGGAGGGGTGTTTGGAAGTTGCAAGCCCATGAGCCCACAAATGGATACAGTGGGACTGAGGTCCCCACCCATGGGCAGTCGCCACTGCACCTTCACAGCCCAGAAAGTGGCTGTGCTGGGGACTGTGTAGGAGGGGCAGGGTCACCCTCTAGTTGCACCACTTGGCCCTTGAGCTGGCATAGGCGGTCTCTAATCTCCTTGTCGAGCTCCCTATGCACCACTGCCCAGACCGTACCATGGGTGACATGTTCCTGTCCACTCCCGCTCTCATGGGGGGCCGAGCCCCATCCCCTGCGATGGTTCCACCCTATGGTAGTGCAGGGCCAATGGATGAGGAGGTCCCAGGCTGGGCCCCAGATGTGCTAGTGCCCGGTGCCATGGCCAGCTGAGGTGGGACAGGTAGGTCCGCTGGGACCGGCCTTCCCATATGAGCTATGTTGTAGCATGTTTAAGGCAGATATGGGTTAGTAATAGTCAAAAGCATTCATGATTAGTTATAATAATGTGCATAGGTATTCCCATTACCCAGGGCACCAGATATAACATAGTTGCAGAGCAGGCAGAACACATGCATATATAGGTAAACAGTGGCCATTAAAACAACATGCAGGTTTCATTGATGGCAACAGGACACCGATATGGGAGTATTTAACATGGCACATGCATAGACACAGATGTAAATATTTATAAACCAATAGGACATATGTCGAAACAAAGGTTAGGAGTATAGACGTACCAAATGAGTTGTATAAATCAGTTATTTTTGCACATATGGTAGGGGTGAGAGAGAGAGAGAGTTCAATTAACAACTAATAAGTCCTTGTAGTTTTCACAGCATTCATAGTCACTGCAGTGGTCTGTCCCTTACATGTATTATTACACTACCCAATGGCATTATATTGTACAATGGTATGTTTGTAGATTTAGTATGTACGGGACCTGTGTCTTATGTACAGGCTTGACAAGCTGCAGGTGTTAATGCAACATGTTTTGAGACTGCTGACTGGTGTCATACACTTTAGGTGAGATGCTGGGATGACAGGTATGTTTGCATGTACATTCTCTGACTATGTACAAGTCCGACTATCAGTTATATGTCATTTACAGTTTCCTACATTTCTTGGATCATCACACTAATTTGTCAGGGGAACAGGGCAAAAGGCAGGTGATGTGGGCCATTTATCAGGACATACTGGGCAGATTAGAACAGTTGAGAGGGATGAATATGCATACCACTTTCTATATGAGCATTCTAGCATAATCTGTGCAGTTAAGTGTATATATGCATACAGCTTTCTCACTGAACATTCTAACAAACTGTGTGCAGTTGTGTGGAATGATTATGCATACAACTCACTGGCGCTCATGGGATCCAAAGCCCTGCTTTGTGTGACAAAAGCATTACAGTATAGATCACTGTACACTATGCTATCAGACAATTGTTGTGAGGCTTTCTAATGTATTTAGTCTAATATGACTGACCTGTTTGCACTTCCGACATTGTTATACAGCACTTCATACACATTTTATATGCATACCACAGTGTGGGTAACACTGCTTACTACAACAGTACTATTTAATAACTGCAACAGTACAACAACATATGACTGCAGAGTAAACAGAAGCAATGCAGGGGTTACACCTTTATTCGCAGCATATTACACAATTCTGTATACTGGTAAAACACTTTCTGAGGCTCTTACATTTATTTGTTATGACAGTACATGCAGGCTATTTACTAACCTGCCTCACAACACATCCATTGCAGCCTAGCATCATAGGCTTGCTGGTTCACAGCACACTCATCTGCAGCTGTCAGAGAAGTACAGTGATATTTAGCCATACCTAGCCATAGTATACACAAGCTAGGCAATTATTAACTACGTAGTGGAAGGAGTACTTACTCAGTTCTGGGGCATTCTGCATCTGCCTTGCTTCCTGGATCCACTGTTCCAGGACATCCGCCCTCTGCCGCTTCAGGTCTGCATGATGGTGCCTGACCTGCTCACCAGTCCGAGGGATACTTGTGGTGCTAGTGAGGTCATAGGCAAGACTGTCCCAGGCCTCCATTTTGTACTGCAAACTCTCTTACTGGCCCTGCAGTAGTCTCCTGTCATGGTGCTTTATCTGGAGCCATACCATGAATTTGGACTCCTGGATGCCCCAGCGCTGCATTCTAAAGTGAGTGCCTTCTCCCACTCCAGCCATTCTGCCTGCAGGGGGATGCTACAACCAGTTATGAGCCATATTCATGCCTCTTTGGTTTAAGTAGGGCTGGATTCCCGCACTTTTCCATAATTGGCCAGTTTCGAAAAGGCTAAGCTATGAGCACACCTGCTTACTTCAGGTTGGCACTGCTTAAAGAGGTGTCCCTGTGGGCATATTGTATTGGCTTCCCTACACATTGCTTACAATTACTTGGTTGGGCTGTGCTGCGGTTAGCATTGCTTATTGGCTATCTAGTATTTTATTTGCCTTTTGTCAACGATGCCTTATTCATATATGTGTCTGGTATCCATCATTCATGTGTACATACACTGTATTGAGTCCTGGGGACATCATATCTTTATTACAGTGACACCACAACTCTGTTTACTGCAGTACTCCAACTCACATATTTATGGTCTGTGGCAGGTTATAGCACATTACACTGTACATAGATTCAGTTCACATATTTGATTTGATTTCCCTGTTGTGAGGATTAGTTTGCTGATACCTCCTTTATGTATTGCTATCATGATGTAGTGGTTTACTACTATGACTGTGATGTACAGGGTCCTGAGTTCTAGCCTTGCAGAGGCTGGCTATTTTGTTGCTGGCCAGAACATGAGCTGTTGGGTACAGAGTGATTAAGACACTTTAAAGCAGTTGTGAGCGGGTGTGCACGGGTTTGCATGAAGCTAAGCAATGCTAACCTCCAGTTACAGTTTCTTACACTCAGTTAGCCTCTGCATTGCTTCACCTGTGTGATACTTGCATACCGGCACCCAAACAGGCTTACAGCCGCTTGCTCCTGCAGTTGCAAATGCACTGCATTTGGTGTTTGCATCTGACACTCACACCCCTGGGTGGGGGTGAGGACTAGAATAATACCTTCAGATGCCTATTACATCAGCTTACATGCCTACAGTGGGGTGCTGCGACCATGTGTTTGTAGGTGTTGTGTAGTGGGTTATGCAATGATACTTATGGTCATACCATACTTAGCCATTTAAACTGGACTGTGCTGCGGTGGGACCCATATTGGGAATGGCTGCCCATTAGGCATAAACATGCCGGTCGACTGTACGGAATCCGCGGCCTGTCCAGAGTTTGCGTCATACTATTGGTGTGTTCCTCTTACAATCTGCAACTGTCTGGCTAATACATGGGAAATGACACCATTCAGTACAAACAAGTAATTGGGTTTAGGACCCCATATCCTTCAGATGAGTCATGCTAATTCATACCTATTATTCTATCAGCTTTCTAAGGTTGTAAGTGCAATATGTGCTTTCCGTCCCTATCAGACCTCTCAAACAAGTGGGGACAAATTTCAACTGAATCAGGGACAAGTCAGGAAACACTCAGGAACAATCAGGGACACTTTTAAAATATTAATGCTATTAACTTGAAACATTGACAGAATCACAGCATGTGAATTAATACACATTTTCTGAAGTAAAAGACGTTTATAACTCTTAATTATTGTCATTATTCATTAAGTGTAATTCACCACCTTTCCTCCAAAAGTCACTGGTTTTAGGGGGGATTAAGAGGGACAGAGTGAAAATATGAGTCAAAATCAGGGACGGTTGAGAGCTATTGTCCCTATTTTTCCCCCCAACAATTTATGTCCTGTCCAGTGGATTTGCTCTTAGGGGTTGAGAGGTAAGGGTGTAAGCTCTGCCCATTTAGGAATATTACTTACATCCCCAGGACAGTCCTAATACAACTGCGCCAGTCAACATCTGCACACCTGGGCCCATAATTGCATACCCATAGTTTCCCCACCTGCCCCAGCTCTATAGCACTCATCCTTACTGTGGGTGCAGGTGGAGTCTAACCACATCACTGCACACTGCCCACTCTCCGCGTGTCAGGACCCATGTCGTACGTTGTGTCAACCCATGGGTTATCAGGCTTGCACAACCTACTGATCTGTGTACGTCTACAACCTGATTTGATGAATCATGACAGGAACTGACTCCAATGATCAGTAATTTTTGGGGTGTCCCACAAGGGACATTGATGTCTTTGTTTCAAGATTAGACATGACAGGTCTCTCCCACTGGTAGTATCCTGTCTGTGTCTGGGAAGCAGTGGTGTGTTTACTTTTATTGTGTGTCTGTATGTTTCACCAGTCTAGCTGGGGGGTGGGTTGATGCTACGTGTTACACGTTTGTTGATTGGACCCCTCACCCCCATATGCATGGCCTGTGAACATATGTAATTCGTAACTGCTGTATCATATCCTAGCTATATACGTGTATATTTATACACACACACACACACACACACACACACACACACACACACACACATATATATATATATATATATATATATATATATATATATATATATATATATATACATTACTATATACAGATATATCTGTATATGTATGCATACATTTATATACTTATATATTGCTGTCTATATATATATATATATATATATATATATATATATATATATATATATATATATATATATATATATATATATATATCTAACGACATATGGGTGTACGGGTGTCTGCATATGTATATATCTATATGTGGGTATGTATATGTATTTTGTCTCTGTATGTATACATTTGTACTACGAAGACTTATATCTCCATGTAGCTATGGGTAGATATACACACACATACCACTACATATATACATCTACATCTGGTTATTCCGTTCCTTGCCATGTAGATTACACTTTGCTGCAGTGGGACTTGTAGTGGGTGTGACTGCTCATTCGACAATGCCTCTGCCTAATAAACACTTTTGCTTACATCCCTGGGGCTGTCCATATAGACCCACATCAGCCAACACCTGCACACCTAGACCCATAACTAGCTACCCATAGTTCCCCCACCTGCACCTCGTCTACAGCACCCATCCTTATTCTGCGTGCTGGTCGGGTCTGAACACACCACTACATGCTGCCCACTCTCCACTTCACGGGACCCATGTCATACCTTGTCTCGACCCATGGGTCATCAGGCTTTCCCACCCTTGTATTCCAGGTATGTACACACCCCAGCCAAAATGGTCAGCGTTATCATCTTCCTTTGGTTATATGTCAATTTTTGGGGCATCCCACAAGGGACGCTCCTGTCTGTGTTCCAAGATTAGATTTCACGGGTGCACTGTGAACCCCCCCTCTGGTTGTATCCTGCCTGTGGTCTGGGGAGCAGTGGACTATTTACATTGTTTGTGGGTTTGTGTGTCTGTTTCCTCTGTCCGGCTGGGGGGAGGTCACGCTACGTGTTACATGTTTCTTGCTTGGGTCCCTCACTTCCATTGGCATAGCCTGTGAACATGTCATTCTTTTGTGCTGTTTCCTATCATAGTTGTATATCTGTGTATATCTACACACACACACACAGACACACACACACACACACACACACACACACACACACACACACACACACATATATATATATGTCTGCAACTGTATATATATGTCTGCAATTATATATATATATATATATATATATATATATATATATATATATATATATATATATATATATATATATATATGCGCCTGTAGGGCAATGCATACCTCTGAGCAAATGCATTTAAACATGCTTATTTATGCTTAAACCTGTTTACTACTGCCTTATTCATTATAGCACTGACACTTCGCTCCAGTTCACTTTTAATTGTTATTATGCAGGTTATACAGCAGACAGATATTGAAATTTGTTCATATACGGATTGCCAATGGAAAATGGTATGTGCTGCACTGGGATTCAGAACGGGAATGTCTGTTCGTTATGCAGATGCTCTAACCACTACTGCTTCATTTGCATATGTACCCATATACCCATGACTCCTAGTTCCTCAAACACCCACCCCAACACTACACTAACACAGCAGTCATCCATTCTCCAGTTGGATACACGGCGTATCCACACCACTACACATTGGCCACTCCCTACTCCTGTAGACCCATCCCATGGGTTGACTCACTCCACGTATCCTCAGACATCCCAAACTTTTAGTCCACAAACATTGGTGAAATGAATGACCAATAGGACACTATTCACAATTTTTGGGTTGTCCCACCTGGGACACACATGTCTTTATTTCAAGATTAGACGCTATACTTTATTACATCATTACTCCCGTTAACATGACACTACAATAAATGAATAGGTATGACTATGTGGTAAAGCACACGTTACACATGAGAGCTAATAAAGTATGAGTTTGGCAAAATTATTTTACAAATAGGACCTGTTTAGTAATTGGCGTTGCCATAGCAGGCAGATCACAGGAATGATTCCATGTGTGAGAAAATCCTCACATTTGATTTTTTGAGAACAGCACTGACTTCGGACATTGTACACACTTCTGCATTTTAGCAGTTTTGTCCCTTCCCTCTTATGTACAACATATTATTCTATCTACTGTCGAGGTTTGTAGGGGCACTTTCATGTCTGCAAAAGGAATGAATGTGCTACAGGGAATGTACTTCTACATATAGATGTACGCATGTGTGTATGCATATATACTTATAACAAACTCACTGACCTCCATGTGCCGGTCCAATTAGAACCAGGCCATCCAATCCTGACACTCCTGGATCCATAATTTCATACCCATAGTTCCTCCACCCCACCCGAGTTCGACATACACGCAAACCATCCTTTTTCCGGTTGCTATCACAGCCATGGCACACCTCCACACATTGCCCTCTCCCCAGCATTAGGAGCCCTACACGTATGTTGTCCCAACCCATGTATTATCAGGCTCTCCCACCATTTAGTCCTTGAACATACCTACCCTTGCTTGTGTAATGGTCTGAGGTCCAACCATCCTAGCAATTTTTGGGTAGTCCCACCAGGGACTACCCTGTGATTGTTTGTCAAGTAGACTTAGCAGATCGGCAATGTTACTCCCACTGGTAGTATCCTGCCTGTGGTGTGAGTAGCAGTGCTCTGCTCTCCCCTGCCCAGCTTGGTATGACATACACTGACAGCACTAAATAATACTAGAGTTGCTGTTGATTCCCTTCTCATTCTTTTTGTATGCTTTATTGTTATGATGTTCATTCTTCATATATATATATATATATATATATATATATATATATATATATATATATATATATATATATATATATATATATATATATATATATATATATATATAATCTGTACATACACATGCACATACATCTACATAATTATATACATTTCCTATGCTGGGCACTGCTTACACCTGTGCAAGCACACTCAGACTTGCTTACTGGTACTTTTATATGTTTACTACTGCTTATTTGTGCTTACACCTGCTTACTAGTGCCTTATTCATTATGACACTACCACTTTGAATGACATTAGTTAAACATTTCATGCGGTACTCCAGTTCACATTTACATGTTATTATGTAGGTTATACAGCAAAATGACATTCCACATGGAAAATGATATGTGCTACAGTTGGGCTCAAACCACGCATGTTTGTTAATTAGGCAGATGCTCTAACCACTACACTATTGACATTAACATTCATTCTGCATGTTTTTCTCTATTTGGATGATTTTGATGTGTAAGCTATGCTAAGCAGGGGGCAGCGATGTGCAAATACGCTGCACTTCGCTTACACTTTCAATATTGAAGCAATACAAATGTAAAATAGGGACACGGGGAATCTAATTGTGAAAGTTCTAGGGACGGGGCTCAACATTCTGTTACATGCTTGTGTGTTTACTACTTTGATTTTATTTCAGTGTTCATGGACAGTCTTATATGCTTAGCATACATTTCAGTATCCACGGACACTGAATTAGTTGCTTACTATTAAAGGCGGGCTCTAATAGTAAGCATAGTAGGTTGTGAAACTGTAGAGGCATGTTTCTGCCTCTGTAGAGCACTTAAAACGTCCCCTGCACTTGTACACATTTCTTATGCACGTCGAGGGTGCAGCAGCACGCCCTCATAAATATTCATATGGTGCTACTGCACCATCTTTAATGAGGACGCTCAGCGCAAGGCTAAAACCGTCCTTGGGCTGAGCTTCATGAATCCCGGGGACTATCTATGTGGAGTTTATTAACTATTTATTTATTTGCATTTACTTAAAAGGAAAGATTGACTGTGAAAAAATCCTTCGTAGCAGAGATACAAACAGAAAATGTCTAAAAGAAAAGTAAAATAAAATGGCATTAAACAAGCAAAGAAGGATAAATTGTGATAGTTGTAGAAACACAGGTATCAAAGAATGGTGGTATATATATTAAATTAATTTTGTACTAGACAGAATATGTTTAGAAAAAAAATGAATAAGATGATATAACAGGAAACCATTAGGAAAACCTACTAATTTAGGATTTCATGTTTCCAGTGTCCAAATGTATACACGCACACACACAGACACACACACACACACTTATATATATATATATATATATATATATATATATATATATATATATATATATATATATATACTTACATACATATTTGCTACAACTATGAGGACAGCATAAGCTTAGCTCTAGCAGAATGATCTTTGTTTTGATGAAGAAGTGTAAGGGTATGAGACTTAGTATAGAGCCATGTGGGACACCTACACTAATGGGTTCCAGAGCTGACAATATACTATTCCAGCATACATGTATGGAAGTAGTGAGGTCATTTTCAAATCAAAATATTGCAGCCTTGCTAAGTCCTAGTTTCTTTAGTCTGGTTAATAACATAGGGTGTGCAATGGTGCTGAATGCCATTGATAGGTCCAGGATACAGATATTGCTATTTTCCTTAATTATATTGTGATGTATAATGTCTGAGAGGGTTAGACGTGCTGCTTCTGTGCTGTTGCTTGGCTTAAAGCCTTGCTGAGATGGGCAAATTAAATTATTTGTAAGAAGTTGATTAAGGACCTCTTTGTGGATACATTTCCAAGGATTTTGGATAGTGATGATTAGATATTTATGGGTTTATGATTAGAGAGTTCTAGTAAAGTACAACCTTTGTGCTAGACAAACACATAAGATTATTCACAGACTTCTGGGACTCTAGATTTCTTGATGAGCAGTTTTATTACTATTATGGTAGGGTATGCTACAGAATCATCTGTGATGTTAATATATACAGGTGACAAATTCCTTGACATTGAAGAGGTCATTTTTTAGGTTACATATGAATCTTTGTTCAGGTTGCATATGAATCTTAGTAGTATCTCTGGGAGCGAGAATGAGACATAATTATGTATTTTACATGCTAAAGGTGAAACTGGAATGTTGCATAGGGAACTGGCTATGATTACATAAGCAGACATTTTTCAAAAGAATGGTGTGCCATTATGGAAGCAGCCAAAAACTGGCAAACACATTACATTGATTTAATAAGGAGTTTAGACAGTGTTGGTGAAATCAGTTCACTGAATATGGGAGGATATGGTGCCTCAGCTGATGAGTCGATTTTCAGGCTTTTTTTTCTCTGCTATAAATCAGGCACGTTTGCAAGGTGCTGTTTTCCTTACAGAAAACTCTGCAACTCTCTTCATTTCATGTGTTTAATTGTGTCCAGAGCCATCCAAGCTAAGATAATGTTTTCTTAATTTACTGCTCTTGTGCTTGCTTTATACAGTGATCACTACTGTTTTTGAGCATTTTTTAAGCAATTATTTAATTCTGTTACAAACTAATAATTTCTCTGTTAGCTTTTCTTGTTCTGTTTGCCTCCAAATTACCTTTCAGAAGGGTAAATTAGCCAGGGATGAAGTTGCTTGGTAGCTGCTTGCTGCTTTATCAGCATTTGAGAGCTGCTTTTCTGTACTTTTAAATTAAGAAATTCCAGAATCATCTATCATGTGGCTGAAGGTGTTTATCTGGTCTCTCTAAATTGGGAATAACTCCAGGGAACTCAAAGTGTGGTTGTTAATTGGCTAGTGGGCATTTTAGTCAGTTTCAAGCTTTTCTTTCTCTGCTATAAACCAGGCAAGTTTACAGGAAGCTGCCCATTGAACAGTGATGATTAGCAGTGCCCTGTATAGCAAATGGTTAAATGTAAAATTCCCCTGTAAAGTTAGGATTAGGTCTGAAACCTGCTAAATGGTGTGACATTGTGTGGAATTAAGCATAGAGCTTGCACATGGAATAGCACTACTATATTCTAGCAGTATATAACATCTTGCCTTTAACCCCAGAAGCTAGTTTGTATATCAAATAGCACTAGCATATCCTAACACAATATAACTTCTTGCCCTTAATCACAGAAACTACCCTAGAAGACCCCTATTAAAACCGAATCCTTAATACAAAACAGCCTAATTTATTAAAGGACCAGTCAACATGGGTATGCAGTCTCCAAATATCTCTGTGGCCAGCTTGGTAGATTTGGGCATCCTAAAACAATCTAACAATTGTCTGATGTACGCATTGTGACGATTGGGGAGAGATGGGCGAAGGCTGCCAGCCTAGTCAAATAGAATTTGATACATAATTCTATCAACTGTATAAATAAATATAAAATACAGGCTTGTGTTTTTAAATGTAGGAAAACACTGCAAAATGTGAACTTCAAGATTGTTGCAACATTGCCATCTGCTGTAAGGAAAACCAAGCCAAGTATTTCAAATGTGCCTTTTTTAAGTTGAAAAGATCTTATGCATCTCTTTAATGTTTTACAAGTCAGTTCCAGTGTGGCTGGATGAAGGTTTCATGCCATTGTTTTAAGGCTAAAGTTTATGACTAGAATTTAGATGTGGAAGGTGCTTTATTGCTCTGGTTTCTGCTAGCATATACATGTGAATGTCTTGTATTGTTGTAAGTGTCTGAGGAGGTGTTAGATTGCTAAATAATGCAGTTTGTGGCCTGAGAAATCAGACCAGGTGTTAAGATGATGCAATATGAATACTGGGAAAAACCTAAGTGTCAAAAATGATGTAATTTTGGGAGGGCCTTACAGACATGTTTGTTAGTAATGTTTAAATACTATTTCTCACAAGAAACTGAAAAGCATTTTGATTTTGGACATCCAACTTACCAGCACTCTGCCTTATGCTTGCATGTAAGTTTTAGCAATGTGATTTCTTGTAGGAATAGTTAAAGCTAGTAAAGATTAATTAGGTATTTTTCTTTGAAATCAGACTGGTCCTACTGTATTATATTTAGTTCCTGTGTGATCTCTGAACTCTTAGATATCTCTGTGGTGTAATAGTTTTGTCTTGTGTTTTAATTATTTATTATTAAATATTTTTAAAACCTTCTACCTGTGGCTGATTTGTGTAGAGATAAGCTCTAGAGTACATTGCATATCTATAGAGGTTATTGTAATAGGCCACACTAAAGTAAGCCTTGACTGTTAGTCATACTATCATTGGATATTAATATTGCACAATAATAATTGGACACCCTTTTAAGGGCCATTTAGTAGCTGATATTCTTAACTGGGTGGTGGCAGTAATTACTACTGTATAGTCTGGGTAAAGGGGCACAGTTGGAGAATCTGTGTCAGCCTTTCCCAGGAGTGTCTGTGAAGTTGTATAAATACTTATCTGAAAGTGTGTGTGTGTTGTGTCAGCTACTTGGTAGGGACACGAAGCACTGGTTGGACAGAGAGGGTACTGGAGGTTTTAGCTTGCCCAGTTAGGCTGAGACCTGGACCCTATAGCTGTGCCACTGGAGAGTCTTATTGGGGACCTGGTGAGCAAGGGAGCAACCAGCCCCAGACTGACTGTGTTCTCTGTGTGCACTTAAGGGAAATTGTACTTTAATGTGTGTATTAGTTATCCATTCCAAGGGTGGCCATGGTGGTGCAGTGGTTAGCATTGTCACCTCACAACAAGAGGTTCTCTGATTTGATCCTCAGATGGGGTGCCTTCTGTGCGGAGTCTGCATGTCCTCCCTGTGGTTGCGTGGGTTTCCTCCAGGTGCTCCGGTTTCTTCCCACATCCCAAAGACATGTTGTAGGTGGATTGGACACTAGGAGTGAGTATGTGTGTGTGTGTGTGTGTGCCTTCTGTGGAAGGTTGGGTGCCGGGCTGGCAACTCGACACTGTAAAAACTCCACTGCCAATCATGAGCAGACAGGTGATCCGCTGTGGTGACCCCTAACCTGGAAAAGCTGAAAGAAGAAGAAGAAGATTAGTTATCCTTTCCTCCTCTAGGAGATGACCTACCTGGTGTTAGTGGTGAGGATTGAGGCTCCTTGATTGCTGAGCCAGGGAGGCTTCTTGATTGCTGGGCCAGAGCATGGTCATCACAAGTGTTTGGTAGTGGTGGGATCTACTTCACACACTAATTGGCTTGCAGTGGTGTGGGTAGAGCGAATTCCTGTAGCTTATATACAGAGATCTCTAAAAGTGTTTTGTACTCTAAAACAGCCATGCAGTGTATGCTCAAGAGTTCAGATCACAATTGTTTTATTTCTTTTGTTAGCTTAGTGTTAGTCAGGGTGAGCAGGCAGCATGTCAGCAGAAGAGTATCGAAAGCTGACAAGAAGCCAGCTGGTGGAGATGTGCCAAGCTAGGGGACTGGTGCATGGAAACCTGACTAAAGCAGACCTGATTGCAGCCTTGGTTACAGCTGCATCAGAAAACAGCAGCCTGGAGGACAATCAAACTGACAGTGGAGATACAATATCCTTGGAGAATGGACAGCTCAACCTTTCTGCAGTGGACTTAAAAATCCAGCTGGAACTAAAGAGACTTGAGTTGGAGGCTAGGCGTATGGAACTAGAAGCAGCCAGGAAAATGAGGAGCCTAGAAGCTAAAGAACAAGAATGGCAGAGAAAGCATGAGAGGGAAATGCTGATTCTTCGCCAGAGTCATGGAGGTAATAGGGAAGGGAGTAACTGGACCCCAGAAGCACAGAAGGTCAGTAAATGTCTTCAACAGTTTAAAGAGGGGGATAATTTTAATAGCTTCAGTCACATGTTTGAGCGGGTATGTAAACAGTATGAAGTTGACCAAAGGCTCTGGATACAGTTCCTGACCCCCTTACTCCATGGTAAAGCTGTAACTTCTTTAGCAAACATGCATGACACTGACTGTTATGATTATACTGCTGTAAAAAGACATTTATTAGAATGTTTTAAGCTAACGCCTAAAATGTATAGGAAAATGTTTTGTGAGCATATACGCAAGGCAGATGAAAATGTATGTGAATACGTTGCTGAACTGAGCACTTATTTTCATAGCTGGGTGAGTGGATGTCAGGTCACCACTTTTGAAGGGCTGGCAGACCTTTTGGTAAGGGTACAAGCCCTTAGCACTTTGTCTGAGGACATGAGGATCTGGTTAGCGGATAAACAGTGTGCTACTTCAGAGGAGTTGGGGAAGAAGGGAGACCTATACCTAGCAAGCAGGGCAGCCCTGCACAGGAAAGGGCACCCAGTACTGCTCATGGGACTAAAGGAACCCATGGTGGGCAGCACAAACTGCCCCAACAGAATCTGCCAGCAGCAAGGGAAGCCACTAGTCCAGGTACACGTCCAGGAGCTAGGGTTAAATGTTTTGAATGCAACCAGTGGGGCCATATGGCATACAGGTGTCCAAGGAGGCAGGATGGGGAACCAAAGGTAAAGGAGCCAGTAAGTGGTAAAGACAAAATGCCAATAGTAGGTTGTTTTGAAACAACAGGGGTATGGAACTACCATCCTGCAGATGTCCTGAGAGATGAGTCAGTTCCATGTACTTATGCAGTTAAAAGCAGCAGTGAGGCTAAGAGACAAGCATGTGTATCTGGTAGCCTGGGGGAGACCCAGACAAACTGCATAATTGCAGCCAGGACTGCTGAGGTGGTTACTTTAGGGAGTGAGCTACACTGTAGCAGTGAGACTGAATGTGAGCCACAGCTGCTTGTGGGTACTGATGTTCCCTTGGACAGGGTAACTGCAAAGGCAGAGGTGAGTAGTAGTACCCAGGCTGACATTGAGGCACCGCTGTCAGAGGATGCCAGACTTCCTGTGGAAGGGGAGCTGGGAAGGGTTACAAGGAGAGATTTGAAACAGGCTCAGCTCTCAGACCCTACATTGCAAAGCCTGAGGCAGGTAGCTAGGGAGGCACCTGATTCTCAAGGGAAGGGGGAATCTGTATACTGGGACAAAGGGCTACTGTACAGAGAGTGGACCCCTGAGGGAGGGCTAGAAGGTGAGAGAGTACAGCAGTTGGTAGTGCCTAGAGCTTACCATCTGGCACTTCTAGCCATAGCCCATGATATTCCCTTTGCAGGTCATATGGGCATAAAATGTAAAAAGAGGCATGTTATGCAAAACTTCTATTGGCGTGGAATTTCCAGAGATGTAACAGGGTACTGCAGGACCTGTGAGCAGTGCCAAAAGATAGGCAAGGCAGGAGACAAGGTGAGAGCTCCTTTGATGCCTTTGCCTGTGATTGAGGAGCCATTTCAGAGGGTAGCTATGGATATTGTGGGTTCTCTGAGTACCCCAAGTTCTACAGGGAAAAAGTGTATCCTAGTAATTGTAGATTATGCTACACGATACCCTGAGGCAGTGGCTTTGTCCTCCATTGAGGCCGAGAAGGTGGCAAATGCTTTGCTAGAGATTTTCAGCAGGGTAGGTTTCCCAAAGGAAATACTGTCTGACAAAGGTGCCAATTTTATGTCAGACCTGCTGGCTTGTCTGTGGACGTCCTGTGGGGTGAAACACATGAAGACCACCCCCTACCATCCCCAGATTAATGGTCTTGTTGAGAGGTTAAACTCTACAATCAAGTCCATGCTACAGGCATTTTCAGATCAGTTTAAGAGGGAGTGGGACAAATATTTGCCCCATCTGTTGTTTGCTTACAGAGAGGTTCCCCAGGAATCCACAGGTTTTTCACCCTTTGAGTTGCTGTATGGGCATAAGGTGAGGAGACCTCTAGATTTAATTTGAGATGAGTGGGAAGGTGAATTTGAGTCTCACAAGGAGTCTGCTGTGGCATACGTCCTGAACCTCAGGACAAGGCTCAGGGAACTCATGGGCCTGGCCCAGGAGAACCTGGCAGAAGCCCAACAACAGAAAAAGGTGTGGTATGACAGGAATGCTCTAGCTAGAGAGCATGATGTAGGGCAGCAGGTGATGGTTCTCATTCCTGTCAGACACAACAAGTTGCAAGCAGCTTGGGAGGGACCCTACAAGGTGGTAAGAAAGGTAAATGATGTTAACTACATGGTGGAAGTGCTAGGCAGATGGCAAGGGCACAAATTGTACCATGTTAACATGATGAAACCTTACCATGATAGGGAGGCCCTTGTGCTGAGCATTTGCAGTGGATTGCAGGAAGAGTATGAGAAAGATCTTGGGACTGATCTCCTCAGTGAGGCTCTGGCTGACACCTCAGTGGAAGGGGTAGCAATGTCCCAGCAGCTATCTCCTACCCAGGTTCAAGAAATCTGAGCAGTGTCGCAGGAGTTTGGGGGCATGTTCACCAGAAAACCAGGGAGCACCCACCTGATGCAGCACCAGGTGGATACAGGACCCCAAAGGCCTATCAGGCAGGCCCCTTATAGGGTGCCTGAGAGAGTCAAACAGACTTTGAGGGAGGAGGTACAGGAGATGTTGGAACTATGGGTGATTCTAGAATCCAGCAGTCTCTGGGCCTCACCAGTGGTACTGGTGCCAAAGAAGGATGGCAGCGCCAGGTTCTGCGTGGATTACAGGAAAGTCACACAGAGTCAGATGCTTACCCCATGCCTAGGACAGATGAGGCCCTAGTGCAGCTGGGTGGGGCTAAGTATCTTACAACCATTGATCTTACCAAGGGTTACTGACAGGTGCCCTTGACTTCCAGTGCTAGAGAGAAGTCAGCCTTTGTGACTCCTTTTGGCTTGTATGAGTTCACAAAGATGCCCTTTGGAATGAAGAATGCCCCAGCGACTTTCCAAAGGCTGGTAGATCATATCTTAGCAGGAGGGTTTGCCCTTGCTTACATGGATGATATTGCTATCTACAGCCATTCTTGGCAAGAGCACCTTTGGCATGTCAGGGAGGTGCTGGGCAGACTACAGAGGGCAGGGTTGACCATTAAGCCAAGCAAATGTCAGGTGGGTATGGCAGAGGTCTCCTACCTAGGACATAGAGTTGGAAGGGGTAAGATAAGGCCAGAACCTGCCAAAGTGGAAGCTATTCAGGCATGGCCTGCAGCTGTTACCAAAAATCAGGTGAGGGCATTCTTAGGGACAGCAGGGTACTACAGAAAGTTTTTTCCCAATTATAGTACCATAGCTGCTCCCCTTACAGACCTGACAAGGAAGAACAGGCCAGATGAGGTAGTGTGGACCCTAGCATGTGAGCAGGCATTTCAGAAGCTTAAGTAGCTTTGGGAAGACTCCCTGTGTTAGTCAGTCCAGACTGTAGCAAAGAATTTGTTGGGCAGGTGGATGCTTCAAACTCTGGGGTTGGGGCTGTACATAGCCAGATTTCTTCAGAGGGAGAAGAGCACCCAGTGGTTTACCTCAGTCATATGCTCCAACCCAGGGAAGAATGCTATGCAGTGGTAGAAAAGGAATGTCTAGCCATAGTGTGGGCAATACAAAAATTCAGCCTTATCTGTATGGAAGAAAACTCACTGTGATGACAGATCACAACCCTCTAACATGGTTAAACAGAGCCAGTCAGCAAAATGCCAAGTTGCTAAGATGGAGTATGGGGTTACTAGCATATGATATGTCAGTGCAGCACCGCAGTGGGAGTAGCAATGCCAATGCAGATGGGGTCTCAAGACAGGGAATGGGGTGAGGTACACCCAGATAGACCTGACACTCTCAAGCAATGTTTCTCGAGGGGCACTTGAAAAACTTGCGTGAGTTCCCCGGGGGGGGAAGGGATGTGACGACTGGGGAGAGATGGGTGAAGGCTGCCAGCCTAGTCAAATAGAATTTGATACACAATTCTGTCAACTGTATAAATAAATGTAAAATACAGGCTTGTGTTTTTAAATGTAAGAAAACACTGTAAAATGTGAACTTCAAGATTGTTGCAACATTGCCATCTGCTGTAAGGAAAACCAAGCCAAGTATTTCAAATTTGTCTTTTTAAGTTGAAAAGATCTTATGAATCTCTTTAATGTTTTACAAGTTGGTTCCAGTGCAGCTGGATGAAGGTTTCATGCCATTGTTTTAAGGCTAAAGTTTCTGACTAGAATTTAGATGTGGAAGGTGCTTTATTGCTCTGGTTTCTGCTAGCATATACATGTGAAATGTATTGTTGTAAGTTTCTGAGGAGGTGTTAGATTGCAAAATAATGCAGTTTGTGGCCTGAGAACTCACTCCAGGTGTTAAGATGATGCAATGTGAATACTGGGAAAACCTAAGTGTCAAAAATGATGTAATTTTGGGATGGCCTTACAGACATGTTTGTTAGCAATGTTTAAATACTATTTCTCACAAGAGACTGAAAAGCATTTTGACTTTGGACATAAAACTTACCAGCACTCTGCCTTATGCTCACATGTAAGTTTTAGCACTGTGATGTCTTGTAGGAATAGTTAAAGCTAGTAAAGATTAATTAGGTATTTTTCTTTGAAATCAGACCTGTCCTACTGTATTATTTTAAGTTTCTGTGTGATCTCTGAACTCTTAGATATCTTTGTGGTGTAGTAGTTTTGTCTTGTGTTTTAATTATTTACTAAATATTTTTAAAACCTTCTACCTGTGACTGATTTGTGTAGAGATAAGCTCTAGAGTACATTGCATATTTATAGATGTTATTGTAACAGGCCACTCTAAAGTAAGCGCTGACTGTTAGTCATACTACCATTGGATATTAATATTGCACAGTAATAATTGGACACCCTTTTAAGGGCCTTTTAGTAGCTGATATTATTAACTGGGTGGTGACAGTAATTACTACTATATAGTCTGGGTAAAGGAGCACAGTTGGAGAATCTGTGTCAGCCTTTCCCAGGAGTGTCTGTGAAGTTGTATAAATACTTATCTCAAAGTGTGTGTGTTGTGTCAGCTACTTGGCAGGGACAAGAAGCAATTGTTGACAGAGAGGGTACTGGAGGTTTTAGCTTGCCCAGCTAGGCTGAGACCTGTCCCTATAGCTGTGCCAGTGGGGAGTCTTATTGGGGACCTGGTGAGCAAGGGAGCAACCAGCCCCAGACTGTGTTCTCTACATGCACTTAAGGGAAATTGTACTCTAGTGTGTGTATTAGTTATCCTTTCCTCTTCTAGGAGACGAACTCCCTGATGTTAGTGGTGAGGATTGAGGCTCCTTGATTGCTGGGCCAGGGCACGGTCATCACACGCATCAACCAGTTAATCATTAAATAAAGTAACACAGTTGCAAGAGATGTAAATACACAACTTCCTTGCAGGCAAATATCTGGCATATAAACAAGGTTGTCAAGAATATCCACACTACATCCCTCACATACACCACACACACAGATTGCCTTATGTTGAGGCATTTAAAAGAAGCCTTCCCGAATCTCCAAGACCTCCAAAGCCACCTAATGGCAGCACTACTCCTCAGCAATCACTAAAACACACACCAAAAGAAAAAAATATCTCACATAAGCCTATACCCAACTCTGCACTTGACAAAGTAGTAGAAAGTACTGTGGCAGTGTAGGGCTACATAGCCTTCCACACATTTAGACCACAAACAGCATAGACTGGGTTCAAAGGTAGAGGTATCTTTATCTACGTTAGCAAAAAACAAACCTCTAGGTTGATTAAACAAGATGATACCAGAGTGCTCATCCATGTGAAAGTTGTCATACTGTAGTTAAGGTCCCTCACAATATCATGGCTAGCTAGAGGTCACCATCTATGCCCATATTGTCTCACAACTCTTAGCTAAACCTGCTAGAGGCTCTCACCATCAATCCAAACACCTCTATAGACTGAGAAACTTACACTCCCTGAAACTCACAGGCATAATGCTTCCCTGACTTTATTAATATAAGCACTTTGTAACAGATAGTGCACACTCCAACCTGATGATCAAACATACTGGATCTTGTACTCACCACATGGGAGAGCATTGCACCCCCCCCCCCACCGTGTCATGTCCTCACTAGGGAAGTCATATCACAAAGCTGTCTCATTTGGAGTAACAAGCAACTCAGAAAACCCAACTCGAAAAGTAACAGTTAAGAAATATTCTAAGGCAAACTACATGCAATTAAGTGACAGTTTTTCAAATTTCAAGGCACCCCCTATCCCAGACGTCACAGCTACTTATGCAGAATTATTCAGAGGTCCTATGCAAATATGTGAATAACAGCATAGAGGCTGTCATACCTACCAGTAGTAACATCGAAACAAACACTAAAAACAAACCCCACTAGTGGAATCCTCACCTAAACAGGGTATATATTAAAAGAAGAAAACTCATGGCCTGACTAACAACTGCAAGGGCCTTTTTAAGCCTAGCCATGCATCTCAAATCTCAGATAAGTTCTGATACCCTTGATAAGTGTAAACATGGGCCTGGGAGATGGCCATTTACAGGTTATCTGTGTCCATCAGAAACACATATGCCAAACAAGGGATGAATTTCCGGTTTCCCATCCAATTGTCCAAGTTGCACTTGAATTGGGTTAGGCAGGAACTCTGCTTCACATGGATAGGGAGCCTGTTCCATAGACAGAGTAGTCTCTGAGATACATACCTATCTCTCCAGCAGGTCCTATTTATATCACAGGCAAGATTTAAGTCTTTAAGGAATTGGTAATTCTGGTGCTGTTTCTTTTGTAGATATACAGGAGGTCCATCAGAGTGGGATCTGACAATGCCAGGCATAGATCTCCCCTCAAAAGCCTATAGGAGACAGACTACAGGGATAGGGCCTTGAGGCAGTCTGCAAAGGACATTTTACTCATGCTCTGTATTCTTTTAGTGAGGAACCTCTGTGGACATTAAAATTGTTGGATATGCCTGGTTAGGTACATACGAAAGGGGCCACTGTACTCAATGACAGGTCAAACGAATGCTGAATGCAGTGGAACAATGACGTCCTTGGACTTAGATGCCATACCTTTGTTTATAACTTGTGCAAGATAGAATGATTTCCTCACCCTGTAGACACGTGATTGTCAAAGGCTAGATTACTATCTATGTGTTTCCCTAAGTCCCTGACTACTGGGTCAACTTTAAGGGGTGTGTTGTCAATATGATAGTTGCCAGGGATGGATGACTTTCCAAGTGATGCTATTATGCATTTCTTGGAATTTTAGTTTTAGTCCATGGCTCTGACACCAGTTGTTTGTCTGTGTCAGCCCTTCCTGGAGAACATTTGTGTCTGTCTGAAATTCAGTGGCAGCTCCTAATTTGCAATCATCCGCAAATTTAGTTAGCCAGAGACCCTTAACATTGGTCTTGACTTCTGAGAAGTAAATTCCAAAAAGGAGTGGTCCAAGGACTGATCCTTAAAAGACTCCACTTGTGGCTGGCCTCTTTGTAGAGGTGGACTCCCTAATTCTAACTTTCTGGGTCCTGTCTGTGAGCCAGTTGGCTATCCACCAGGTGACATACAGGTTTGTATCTAACCTCTTGAGTTTGTCAACAATGCCTGAGTGGGGTATTGTATCAAATGCCTTGGCCAAGTCAAGTTAGGCAGTGTGAACGATTTTGCCCTCATCCATTGCTTTGGTGACCTTCTCAAAAAAGTCCACCAGGTTGAGTAGGCAGGATCTGTACTTGATGAAACCAAACTGGATTGGTTCCAGTGTCTGGAGGTTTACTATAGCTCTGCTGATCATCTCCATGATAATTCTTTATATGGCTTTACATATAAGACTAATGAAACTTATGGGTCTGTAGTTTCCATAGTGTGTAGATGACCTGCCTTTATGCAGAGGGATGACTGTTGCTTTTCTCCATTCATGAGGCATGAAGCCTGTTTGGATGTTACAGTTAAATAGTAATTCCAGAGGTTCTGCTAGGTCATGTTTCATGCTATTTAGAAGGCATCCTGGGATATTGTCTAGACCTATTGATGCAGTTTTCTTGGTCTTAGAGAGAGCATTAAGGACCTGTTCCCTATTGATAGTAGGGGGAGTTATATTTGATGATATTTCCTGAGGGAAACTTGAGGGGGAGAGAGGGGTACGGTTGGAGCTGAATTTATCAGGCAGGAGGTTTGCTATATTTTCTGGTTTAGTATAGGTGGATCCATATACAATGAGCTTTGCACACAATTGTGTATTGCCTTTGAGGTTGTGGACATAGCTAAAGAATGCTTTGTGGTTGCCCTTGGCCTGGGAGGCCAAACTTCCATCAAATTTGGCTTTGGTAGACTTTATTTGTCCTCTGAGTTCTTGGATGTCAAGGTTAATGTTCAAGGCCTCTGGCTCACCAAGTTCACATATGATCATAAATTGGAAGCTATTATAGATTCCCCAAGGTACCAACATCTTGCAACAGGGTTTAACACAGAAAAATGACTGGTGCCAAAGACATGGCCTAAAACTCAATGCCAAAATTCATTATAATGCCCTTTTGAAAATTGTCAACCCAGGTTAATTATTCCATTGATATAACACCTCTAAGAGTTGACCCAGTAATAGGGGCTCTGGGAACATGTAGTTAAGATAGTAAGAAAATCATTCTGTGTAGCCCGACTTATTGGCAAGGGTATGGCATCCAGGTCCAAGGAAGTAATAGTACAACTCTACTCAGTCCTTATCAGACCTATCATTGAATACAATACCTCTTTTGGATGTATCTATCTGGACACTTGCAACACTTGGAATACCCACAAAGGTTTCTCACCAAGAGAATTCAGGGCATGAATACCTTGTCTTACACTGATCATCTAAGGTCTCTGCTGTATTCAGTCTCCTACAGGCTGCTGAGAGAGGATCTTTGCCTGGCCTACAGCCGGGCTTCCTCAGACCCAGCTCTGATGGAGCTGTTGCAGATGTGCAAAACAAACAGCAACAGAAAGACTAGATGCAGAGATCTAAACTTTGCTTGTAACATAAACAGAACATACACATATGATTAATGAAAATGAGATTTCATTCTGGTTTAGTCTTTTTATCAACCATTATGATGTTGTTTTACACTTGTCACTCCAGATGCAATGTTGATGTTCTCTTAGGCTTTGAGACTTTAGTAATGTTGTATTACTTCTTTGTTTCACCAATCATGTTATTATGTCTGCATTTACTACATGAGCTATGTATAAATGTACTTGAATGTACCTTTTCTTTGTAACTTTTGTTTATACACTATATATTACATGTATTTTTTATTTCTGGAGCTTTTCTCCCAGGGACTCCAGTGAAAATGGACCTGTGTCCAATGGACTATCCCGGTTAACAAATGTAAAATGAATAAGGATCTTTGCAGTATGGAATAGGCTTTGTATTAGTTTTCATTATAAGCTCAATTGGAAGTGAGTGCCACAGTTTTGCTATATATACTGTGTATAAGGAGTCTCCAAAGTGGTTAGTAAATTTTTAAGATGTACAATAGATTGTTGATTTTTTTTCATTCCTCAGTGCTGCATAGCAGCAGTAGAACACAGAAAAGCAGCAGTGTCAACAGCATTGTGCCAGGAGACATTGACAAGTAGAGTACAACAATATCAGCTTTCAAAGCGCAGCATATGGTGTGCCATGCAATACAGGTTCCTGCATATATGGCAGTGGAGAGTTGCTGACAGTGCTATAAAATCCAAAACATGGCATTTATGTGGATAGCCACATAAAGCATGGGAGCTACCAGGTCATGGATAAAAAGGAGGTGACAGTCCACAATGATGGGCAATGGTCAAAAGACAGCAAGCACAGATGAGCACACATCACACTGTATTGTCTATTGAAGATATTTGTGGCTGAAAAGGGTCAAAAGACCAGTTCACTTACCCTGTAAATAAATTGCAAATAAATATTGTGCTTTCAGTACATGTGGACAACAATGCAGCCATTATAGCCGGGCGGCGCAGTGGTGCAGTGGTTAATGCTGTCACCTCACAGCAAGAGGTTCTCCGGTTCGATTCTTGGCTGGGGTGCCTTCTGTGTGGAGTTTGCATGTTCTCCCTGCATTCACGTCGGTTTCCTCCGGGTACTCCGGTTTCCTCCCACATTCTAAAGACATGCTTCTGGAGCATTTCTCCCCGGGTCTCTGCTGAAAACAGGATCTGTGGAACCTAGTCAGACTTTCCCGGTCAACAAATGTTAAATAAAATAAAAATAAAAATATAGCCATACCAGTGTCCTCCATCCAATGGTAATGCGGGTATTGTAGGACAGCTGTATAGCAGTCAGTGTCAAAGAAGCATAAGTCCTAATGAACTATATACTTTATAATGATATGCACTTACATTCAAATACACTGATTATATACTTCTTCATGCTTATGTCTGCAAACATCACATTAAACCCATCCATATATGTCAGCAAACATGAGAATCATAATGGCACTCAACTGTGAAAATTCATATAGCTATCCAAAGACACAAGTGTGTGTGACAAGATATGTAAAAATGAAATACCACAGGAAACTTCCAGCATTATACAACACATCTTAAAGTTAAAATTAAAGTTGATATTAAAGCTTCACAATTCTTCATTATTGTATAGCTTCATTAAGGCTTATGCTCCTTTGACACTGACTGTTGTGCAGCCATCATATAATGCCCATCTTACCATGGGTTACATCATATTGGTGTGGCTACAATGTTTTCTACAGGTACTGTGGACACTCGTTCTTTATCACATAAAGCACACACAAGAAATATTTGTCTGTCAATAATAAATTCTGTACAACATGTAACAGGCATGTGTGCATACACCATGAGATGGGCAACATTTCACCCATTGTGGATGCATAGTCAGTAGTCTGTAGGCAAATGAAAAACTCATGAAGGAGCACATCATTAGGAAGGTATGCATAGCAAATGCATAGCATACAGTGCCACATATGGCAGGGTGAACAGGGGGTTTACAGCAGAAATGGAAATCACTGATACAGATGTCCAAAAGTGTCAGTGTGGATGCAACCAATGATGAAGAGGTGACCAAGGGGAGCAGTCACTTTTAATGAGAATGGCACATAAGTCCTGTGGCCAGCAGTAAGTGCACATGTGAGTGACTGAACTAAAATACAAAGCACACAGGGGACAAGGCAAAACAGGGAATAGGAAGAAACATGCACAGCAACAAGACAGTTGTACCTTTAAGCTCAACTTCCCACAAGAGCACATCTGCATGTACAGAAGTGCAGTGATACATATGAGATGTGCTACAGCAGATATGGGCATAGCATCCTATAAGTTCACATGTGGTCAGTGGCATATGTATGCAGCTGGCAGATGTTAGGTCCATATAAGATAGGGTCTGGTTAGGTGTCACACACAGTGACACACTGAGTACATCAGTGGCATTGAGTAAGATAAAGTGTACCACACAGCTGAATGCAAAAAGCAATGCCAATGACGGACATCAGTATTGTGACACAGCCACTTATGTAGATTGTGGTGTGTTATTTTCCTACCACATGGTTGAAAATATATGTACATACTTGTCCTTTATATTGGCCTGTTGTGCTGCAAAGTAGGTGTATATGCAGAAGAACATATTCCAAATAATTTATCTCTACACACCCAAAATGTGCACAATGTCAGAAACCACAGATGCCAGTGTATATGACATTCAAGGAATGTGTTGATAAAGGACACACAATGCTGCATAGAGAGAGTGACAGCCATGTGGAATGACAAGCTGCTTACTATGGCACATGCCATCCTGTATGAACTGGAAACTATAGTATGAAGCCCTTCACATGTGAGGGAGACACAGACCATCACAGCTAATATTACAAAGATGGGCTACATACATGCTGATGGAAGGACAACACAATACGCAAGTTTTTTTCTTGTACTATCCATGTAGTTGATGGGTATTTACTATGCAATATTCTGTGGTATGGGTGTAGTATATACATCATCACCAAAGAAGGATATATAGTAATAATCACAACATCTGTAAAACACAGTATACAGCAATGACTGCACTGCCATACAATTGAGAATGTGTATACATGTACATCCACATGCACACATGCACACACATAAAATCATACCCACACATGTACTCTAACTAATATCACACAAAAGCATATATATGTACATCAGATACATATTTTATTTGTGACAGACAACATGTCATGCACAACTATTACTAAATAATTTCTCAAATGACACGGGTAAAAACATCACATCAGTGTGTGCCACAATGGTAATATTGAGTTATGTAAAACTGTGCTAATTCTTATTGAAATGTCTCTTTGAATGCCACAAAGTATTGTGGGTATTGTGAAAATTATGGGGCAGTAATGTCTACAACCAGAAAAAGTTCCTAAAAGCCTGCATATCAAAGGTAAATGTCAACCAAATTATTCCAAAGGACCACTGTGTTCCAGAAAGAAAGTTTAATCAGTATAAGTTATGAACTTCCATCCTTGTAAAGTCAAATTCCAGGACTTCATCAGAACCTGTCATGCATACATACAAATATATCTTTAAATACAACAAATAAATATTTGAACATGGTACAAATATTAATTTTATTTCTAAATGAAGAAAAACAGGTAAATATAGTTATTCCACTCCTGGAATTATTTGCTTTGTTGTTTGTGACTCCTGTGAAGTATTCTATACAGGTAAAAGTGAAAAAACATTTTGTAAGAGTATTTTCAGCATTTATATTCTATTTCAAAAACAGATAAAAAAGAGCCCTGGTTAGACACTTTAAACTGCAGAAATTTTCACACATTTTTATTAAACAAAATTTAAAAAAATGACGTTTCTTTGTGAAGGGGTCACTAGAAAACTTTGATCAAAACTAAGGGCACAGTATGGCAGTTGAGGTCTGATACATCAAGGAACCCTGGACTAAATGAATGTTTAAGCATTAACACTGCTGGCTCTAGATGATTGTCACTGCTCTTAGCTAAGATCTGCAAATCTTTACTATTAATTTAATTTTAAGTTTAAGGTTTTAAGATATGTTTTATAATATTGAGGCTTCACTGTGTTATTCCATTTGCTGTTTTATGTTTACTTGTAAAATCACATGATTGTTGAGTGTCATCTGACTAGGGATTGGCTTTTTGGTATTTTTCTGTCTGTGGTTCTATCTTTTATTTATCTTCAGGTGGTTTTGTTTTGATTTGGTTTCATTTGATTATTTCCAAGGTCCACCTGGGTATACTGTCACAAGAAATAACTAAACCAAAAGAATCATTACAGCTGTTTCCAATATGGGCAATGGTGCTTGTGACGATCTTCCATTTAATTTACTTTCTGCCAGTGACACTCTTTTATTTATTTATTTTATTTTATTTTACATTTGTTTACCGGGAAGGTCTGACTGGACAGAGCTGTCCATTTTCAGTGGAGGCCCAGGGAGAAAAGATCCAAAACAATTGCTAACATACTATACATAACATATTTACATTATCATTGTGGTTTAGACATACAGTTATAAAATATAGCGGATATACCACTAGTACTCCAGATAATATAGCAGATTTTGACCATCAATAGTCTCGATTCTGTGGGTACCCTTATGAATGCCTTAGCAAAAGTGAACTTGAGGCTAGATTCCACTTTACATATGGATGTGAGATCAAGGATCTACAGCCAGTCCAATGGGAGTCCGATTCATTAAATGGAGAATTTAGACAAAAAACTGTGGAGATTTAAGATGGTACAAATGGACAATCTCTTTTGTAAAGACAGCATTAAGACTAGACATGTCCCTAAAGGTCTTCACTTTTGGAAATTTCCCAGTTGGAAGGAATAAGTCTCCTTACCACATAGTGAACTACCTGAGCTGCTTATAATACTGTGATGAAGTTTGTAAAAATTCTTATAAAGGACAATGAAATACATTTGACTAAATTGTGGGCAATGTTTTCAACTTTAGCTAAGTCTGTTCCTGAGGACTTATTGTTTTTAAAACATATAAGGGAATATGAAGCTTTATTTACATCACTGTATAAAATAATTAGCTCTGTATGGGACAAAAAAAGAGGAAAGCTTACAATATGATAACAGGGATTATACCAATACAAAATCTAGTAAATCCAATAACACTCAGCAGGAAATGGGTGGGGCACTGTATGTTCTGACAAATACCATAGGGGACACTATTTCAGATCCTGACCCTTAACAGAGATCAGAGAGGACTGCCAACCATCTGAAACATTATGAGCAGGGGACAACAGACAATTGTATATATCTTACTGGACTATCATCCTGAAACAGGCAATCTCTCAGATAAGTAACTCAGTACAGACAGAGAGGCCATGGTCAAATAAGTAATTTCCAGTTACTGACATTTTGGAAGACAGTGCAGGTAATGCCTTCATTTTTTACAATTTCAAACATTTTAATGACAACAAAATTGAAATGAATTCCACTTTTTACTTTTTTATTTAAAGGTTATACTTTTTCCCGTTAGATGCTTGTTTTTAGCAGTTGTGTTGACTGAATTAAAGCACTACACCAGATGTTTAAATATGACCTTATGCTATCATGGTCAACTTAATGAAAATCCATGAGAGCCATTTGTGGTGAAAAAACTTTTTAACTCTCCCCTTACATCCTATGATTTATCTATTTGAGAGACTTTGTGAGTACAACACCCATATAAACCTCCTTGGAAGAGCCTTTTGTAAGTTCTACAATTTAACTGAACATGAAATAAATCTCTTACATGACACTTACAAATGGCAAATCTGTCTGATTTATGAAATCTGACAAAACAGGTGGTTCTCATGGATTCATTTGATTATGTGGGTGAAAGGTAACCATTTTAACTGATCTGGAAACTTATGAGTCTGTTTCAAGTAATGAGATTTCCATTTCTTGCTACAAGATTGATGTGTTCCTTCAAAAATTACTTCTGAATGGTGACATTTTGCCTTCTCTGGACATTTTTTAAATTGGACTTTCCAATAATAACCTCACTTTTTGGAATTTCAAAAATCCACTAGAACATTCTGAAACCAACATTATGGCCATTTCAGGGAGTGGTTCTAAAACTGAGGCATTAGCCAAGTTCATTTATGAGAAATTAAAAAATATATATATGTGTTTTCTTTTTCTAAACACATTTTAAAAGATTCATGGTATTTTGTGAACAATTTAAGGGGTATTGTTATAGATGGACATTGTTCCTTTGTTACTCTGGACATAGTCAATTTGTTTTAGTTATTCCACATAGTGTTGGACCTGACCATTTAGAGACATTTTGACTGATTTTGATCATTTAGAGACATTTTGACTGATTTTGAATGGTTAAGTAACTTGGACTTTAATCTTTTGGTTCACTTTATGAAGAATGTGTTATCGGAGAATTATTTACTTGTTGATGGTATTATAGGTTCATAGGTTCATAGGTTCATACTAGGCTATCTGCCCAAGGGCATTTACAAGCCTAGCCCATAGTTTTGTGGCTTACACCACCCCTTTAGTATGGGGAACTATACCCATTATTTTGCTGTGCCTCTGTCGAGCAGTGACACTGAGGTAATCCCCGGGGTATATCTGCGATCTCCCATCCATTGGTCAAGATTTCTCTTGAACAAGGCCAGCGAGGTGCTCTGCCTCACATATACCGGGATTTTATTCCACAGCATAGGGAGTCTTTGGGTGATGAATCTATCCCTCTAGCACGTCCTATTAATAGCCATGTCGAGGTTTAAGTCTCCCGCCCTTGTGGCTATGACTGATCTAGATTTTTTGAGGTGAAGCATATTCATCAAATCTGGGTTTGACATGGCCTTGTATGTTAGGCAAAGGTCACCTCTGAGCAAGCGGTAAGCGACTGAATAGAGCTGGAGTTCTTTCAGTCGGGCAGCATAGGACAGATGTTTGAGACCCTTTATCCTTTTGGTGAGGAACTTTTGTGGCCTCTCCAGCTGCTGCAAGTGTCGGATCAGATACATTCCGAATGGGGCATTGTACTCAATCATTGGTCTGATGAGTGATGAGTATAGGGAGACTATGACCTCCCTTGATCTAGATGAGAATCCCTTCATGATAAGGTGGGCAATGTAGAAGGTCTTCCTAACTACTTTAGCTACATGGGTGTCGAATGACAGACTACTATCAACCTGGGTCCCCAGGTCCCTGATAACTTCTTCTGTGCTCAGTGGATTGCCACCTATTTGGTAGCTAGGGGTAACCTTGTTTTTCCCGAAGGGTATGACTATGCATTTTTGGCATTTAACTTTAGGCCATGGCTCTGGCACCAGTTATCCGTTTCTGTGAGACCCTTCTGAAGGATATCTGTGTCAGATGTGTTTTCTACTATGGCGCCCAGTTTGCAGTCATCTGCAAACTTTGTCAGCCATAACCCTCCTGTGTTTGCTTGTACTTCGGAAAAGTAGATGCCAAACAAGAGTGGGCCCAGGACTGAGCCCTGTGGTACACCACTTGTGACAGGCTTTGAGTCTGACATGGCGCCAGCAACTCTGACCCTGTGGGTTCTGTCACTCAGCCAGTTTGCAACCCATCTTGTGATGTATGGGTTAACATTTAAGCTGATGAGTTTTTCAATGATACCCGAGTGGGGTATTGTATCGAAGGCCTTCGCCAGATCGAGGTAGGCTGTATGGACTGCCTTTCCCTCATCAATGGCTTTGGTGACTGTTTCAAAAAGTCAACCAAGTTTAGAAGGCATGATCTGCCTTTGACAAAGCCAAACTGGGATGGATCCAAAGTCTGCAAATTCCCTATGTCTTTATTTATGAGGTCCATTATGATCCTCTCCATGGCTTTGCAGATAAGGCTTGTCAAGCTAATGGGCCGGTAATTTCCAGGGTCGGTGGAGGCACCGCCTTTGTGAAGTGGGACCACAGTTGCAGTGCGCCACTCCTGGGTACGTATCCAGAGGTAAGACTATGATTAAACAGCTGTCCTAGCTGTGGGTTTAATTCCTCGTTGAGTTCGTGGAGCACACAGCCGGGGACACCATCAGGTCCCATGGATGCTGTGTTTTTGCTTTGGAGAGAGCAGTTCTCACTTGGGCGTTGGAGATGTTTGGGGGCTGCAATTGCTTGGTATAGATATCTCTCCTTTTGGGGAGTTTGCACTGAACCTGTCAGCCAGTATGTTGGCAATGTCTGTAGGATCAGTAATCTTCACATCATTTTGAACTAGTTCTGAGCATATCTGGGAGTTTCCTCCCAGGTTTCTAACATAGCTAAAGAAGACCTTATGATTGTCTTTTGAGTCTTTAGCTATTTTTCTCTCAAAATTTGCTTTGGATGATTTTATGAGAGCTCTTAGTTTTTTACTTATAGTGATCAAGGGTGTCTTACCTTTTAAGGATTTTGCTCTATCTTGTAGTAGCTTCCTCCTTTTGTTGTAGAGTTTGTTTATGGCTGGGGTCCACCAGACTGGACGCTTGCCTTTGGTACAAAGAGTCTTTGTTTTGCTTGGGATTGCCTTATCCATGCAGTCCTGCAGGTGCTGGTAGAAGGCATTTGTAAGTGATTCAGCGGCTTGAGTACTGTTTTCCGCTCGGGGCCTTAAAGGAGACCACACTAGTCTTTAGAAGTGTGAAGTCGGCTTCGAGAAGTTCTTTACTGTGGTCTTTTTATTTCAGGTGGGGTGGGATGAGGACCTCCAGCGAGATTAGTTTGTGATCTGATCTCACCAGTGAGGGGTATACTTCCGGTGTTGAACATTGTGCTCCCATGTTCGTGATGATGAGATCAAGTATGTTTTCTCCTCTTGTGGGGATGGTGACTAGTTGTTCCATGGCATTTGAGTTTATGAATTCCAGGAACTTTTGGGCTAGGGTGTTTGGGCTTGAGTAGTGTTCCCAGTCTATATTAGGGTAATTGAAGTCACCTAGTATGATGGTGTTTGGTGATACATTTATCCCCTCTAGTGTTTTCAGGAAGGCCATGTGAGGTTCCCGAGTTTGTGAGGGTGGCCTGTAACATGCTACAATTTGCAGAGCAGTCTTGCCTATGGTTAATTGCACCTGGATGGTCTCCGATGCATCGTGCGTTGCCACCAGTCTTGAGGTGTGGGTGTCCTTGATGAATATGGATACCCCTCCTTTCTTGGTATTGTCCGGATTTTGGGGCCGAACGCATGATAAGAGGTAAAACCTGATAGTGCTGGGGTGCTCTCAGGAGCCTTGAACCAGGTTTCTGTCACTGCACAGACATCGATGTTCTCCATACTGAGAAGGGCCTCGAGTGCGTGCATTTTGAGATTTAGACTTCTGGCATTGAGCAGCATTACCCTTAGTTTTTTCCTTTTTGTGTTCTAGGGTGGTAGGTTTAGAATTTGAGCCTTGCCTAAAAAGGCACTATGGGGGTGGCAAGAGCCTTTGCCAATATCCGAATCCCAGGGTGACAGGTGCAAGCCGTCCCTTGTAAGCAGCGTGGCTTGTCCAGCATGTCATCCCAGGCAGACAGACATTGGATCCCCTTTGAATGACACCAGAGTTTAAGCCAATTGTTAAAGCTGATCATCTTATCTCTGTATTGTGGCATCATTCTTGGTGAAGGTAGGATACTGCTCAAGGTCAGGGTCATACCTGCCTGGGCTACATAATCAGAGAGCTCCTCAATGTCTCTTTTCATGTAGTCCAAGGAGGTACGTCTCAGGTCGTTTACACCAGCGTGGACAATGACTGAGTCGTATTTGTACCTGCTGTTGAGAGACCTGAGTGCTTGCGTTATGTGGCGGATTCTAGCGCCCGACAGGCAGCTTACTGTGACCTTCTCCTTACTCAGTCTGGTGAGCGGGACATCAGTGTGTCTGACTATGGAGTCACCAATGACTAGTGTGTCTGGCATTGTGTTTGGCCTTAAGGGCTGTGACTGTTTGACACTCTGACTGTGAGGTCTATGTGTTGCAGGTGTTGTGTTCTGAGGTGGTGGTTGTTTGGGTGTCTGCTTTGGTGGCCTCTGCTGTTTTGGTAGATTTTTGATCAGAGCCGAGTATGTCTTTGTGTGTTTATGTGTATGATTTGAGGTTGTGATGGTACTATGTGAGACTGGGTCTATAGTGTGTGTGGTAACCTTCTCCTCCTGACTGGTCTTGCCAGTCCTATGTTGAGAGAGAGCTCAGCCTCCAGTTTGGCCGTATAGTTGCATCTCTCGCATGTATTTGTGTTTTGTGGGAGGAGGAGAGGGTTGTCTGTGTACATGAAGCAATTGTAACATTGCCTCAATATTCCCAGGTTCACCAGCTGAGCAGGAGAGGACACTAGCAACTGATCCCTCGACATGCTAGAAGGACTAGACAAAAAAACTTTAAAAGAGATTCCGGGGGACGTGGGTGACCGAGAAATGGGGGTTTGCCTTTTTGGGGTGCTATCTATAAGAGTGCCGTATCAAGGTAATAAGTACTGTAGGAGCAAGTGCTAGATTTAACAGATAGAGAAAAGTCTACTTGGAGTCAAGTAGAGATGATCTTTTTAGGTATTAGAGAAAGTGCTAGTAACAGGGATGCTTAAAGGTAAGATTGAAAAGAATGCACTCTGCAGTGTGCACTAGAGAAGTTAGATATGAAAGTAGGTAACTTGAGTTTTACCTGTTTAAAAAGTTAAGGTTTAGTGGAGAGTTACTATTTTTAAAACAGCAAGATGGACTGAAAGGGGTGGTTACTTTTGTATTTTGGTACTATGAAATACTGTAGGATGGCCAATAAATTTAAATAATTGAAGGGGTGGGATTTCAAAAGTGATGGTTTTGTGATTACTCACATAAGCCAGTGAAAGTAGAGAGAAATGAGATATATGGTCAGATTAACATAAGAGGCGGGCAACTAGAAAGACAACTTAAATGGGTGGGAGGGAGGGAAAAATTCTGCCTGACTCAGAACAGAGAGAGCTGTGGTCTCTTTTGAAGTTTTAATATGCTGTTAAAACAGAATGCAAGCAAAACACAAGGTAAAGAAAACAAACTACAGTATTCAAAATATAGAAAGGCAATACAGAAATACAAAAAATAACAGCAAACTAACCTTTCCTTCACAGCAAAGTGTAGCAGAGTCTGGATGAGCCTTTCACCAAAAGAAAGGTATAGCAATGGTGGCTGCTTATGCTCCCATCTATGACAATTTAGTAATTTGGCACTGGGAAAAGCTACACTTCTTTACAGACCCTTTTTACAAATATTGCAGAATTTATCTGAGATATCTGGATGTTATTTTTATTATGTGGACAGGAAATTTAAATCAATTACAGCAGTTTCTGCAGGATTTAGAAGCCATCACTGATTTCTTGAAATTTACTCACACAACTAGTAAGGAATAAGTCAGTTACTGGGATTTTACAGTAATCAATAATGGTTTATCTGGGATTTCCACTAAAGTTTATCTTAAAGAAATCCCAATCCCTCAGAGCTACATGCTCCAGGGACCTAAACCTTGTCATCACAATAAACAAAACATGCTGGAGGGATAGGTTCCTGACCCAGAGACTCCCCAGACTCTGGAATAGATTGCCCATACATGTCAAGCAGAGTGCCTCTTTGGACCTCTTCAAGAGGAACCTTGACGATTGGATGGGAGAAAGGAAATTCACCCCAGGGATCACGTCAGTCGCCCTGCTAGACAGGGGTCCAGGAAAGTAAATAATGTGGGAAGAAATAGCCAGGGAATTGTTATGGCTAGGCTTGTATAGGCCCTAGGGCTGATAGCCTAGTACCAACCTATGAACCTATGAACCTATGAACCTACATATTGTAACTCCTTTTTTTGATTTTTTCCAGTGGTCACCCATTACACTTGTACAAATTCGATAAAGTTGTTGTTGAGGTCATTTCAAAACATGACATAGAATATGGCTCAATTTTAAATTAATGGAATGGAAAACAAATTGTCAGAAGACAACTGGCAAGCACAATATTAATAATTGTTCTTTTAAGAGATATTTTGTTCTTCCATTCTATATGAATAGTTGGCTCATTAAATAGATTCTCCTAAAATTTTGGTTGATTTTTAAATATCTTGACTTTCCTATTGAACTCTTTGGGGGTACTTCATAAATAACATATAGCAGGAGACCAAATTTAGAGAATATTTTAGAAAGTAACATATGTAGGCTTCTTGATACAGGCAACTGCAAAACTGTTACAAGTGGGAGCTGTAATCAGTGTCCTCATATAAATGTACTTAAAAGAGGTGTTACTTTTTAAATTGTATTTCTAAATGGAGTAAACCATGTAAATCTAGTTGTTCCATTTTTGGAATTGCTTACTTGCCTGTTTGTCACTCCTGTGAAGCATTTCTCATAAGAAAAACTGAAAAAGCTTTTTGTAACAGAATTTGTCAGTGTTTATATTCTGTTTTTAAAACAGATCAAAATGCCCTGGCTAGACACACTTTAAGCTGTAGTAATTTTCATGCATTTTTATTTAACATACTTGAAGAGATTGACATTTCTTTGTGAAGGGATCACTGGAAAACTTTGCTGAGACATATGAAATCAATATGGCAGTTGTAAACTGATGCATGAATGTGTTAGCATTGACGATGCTTTTAAATTATGAGCTGTGAAACTTTAATTTTCATGTTAACTGTTTATTTTTAAGATGTGTTTGATAATATTGATAGTTCACTGCAGTATGTCATTTGCTTTTTATGTTTCTTTTTATAATCACATTATTCATGATGGTTATATGACTAGGGATTGTTTGTATTTAAAGGGAGATTTGTATGTGCAACAGCTTCTGATGAAGTCCTACAACTTGCAAGGTTGAAAGTGTTTAATCTATACTCATATTTGTTTTCCTGAACACTGTAATTCTTTGAAATTATTTGGCTGACATTTACCATGGTTGTGAAGGTAGTCTGGCATTTTTCTTGTTATTGTTCTGTCTTTTATTCACTTTCAGGTGGTTTTTGCTTTGTTAAGGTAGTAATGTCTGTAAAGTGGCAGTAACATTGTGCAACAGGGCAGTAACATACCATATATGCATATGTCTCGCAGATCTTAAGTACATGTGGATTCACCATATATGTCCATAGTAATATCGTAAAAGTGTTCAGGGCCTATATCTCCTAGCACAGATATGTCTCGATCTGCTAGTATACTACCCTCTTAACCCCTATTCACCTATACCTATCCTATTATCCAAAAAAAAAAATACCCAACTGTACAAGGTGCAGTGTAACTCCTCCCCCCAAGCAAAACAGGCACACCAGCCTGTGTTTCGTCCTTGTCCTCAGCAGCACAGGGAAAAGAGCACCACCAAGCTGGCAGCAGCAGCAAAGTGCTGAAGACAGTGCATCTAAAACTTAGCAGCGCATCGCAATGAAGGCAACAAAATATGTTATGTAACAACTTGCCAAGAAAAGATATCCTGGTGCTGGTTTTGTGGTTCATCAAACACTGCACATGCACATAAGTGCCTTTTGTCCACATCCTTAACAATATATGAACCACATTATCAATGCAAATTGTATGGCAACAAAGAGTGCATAATTGTTAAGTCTGCAAATAGACTCCAAATGTATGCTCCAGTGATCAAATTCTGATGTTTTTTATTTATTTATTTTTATTTATTTAACATTTGTTTACAGGGAACTCAGCCAATTTTCAGTGGAGTTCCAGGAAGAAATGCTCCAGACGCATGTCTTTGTAATGTGGAAGGAAACCAGAGCACCCGGAGGAAACCCACACAAATGCAGGAAGGACATGAAGACTACGCACAGAGGGCACCCCAGCCGAGAATCGAACTGGAGAACCTCTTGCTGTGAGGCAACAATGTTAACAAAGACTGCAGTGTGAGCATGCAACATATTACAATTATGGCTAAAATTGACATAGTATAGGATAAGACACCAAAAATATGTCGACACAATCACAGTTTGCGACACTTATCAGCAGTTATAAGATGTTTTGCAATGTATCATGGGAGTACACATTTTGCCCATGACAAGTGTGTGTTACTAAAAATCCTTGCAGCCTCACACTTCCCAGTCTTAAAACAGAGCTATTTCTGAAAATTATCTCCTGTACTAAAATGCACTCACCAACACGAATAATAATGGGGTGCTGCCTGAGAACACCTGAAACGCATGTATACTTCAACATCACACACGTGTCCTAATACTTGAATTTTGCTGTGTTACACCTACCCTTTGTCAAGTCTATCTGTCACAATCGGCCTATCAGAAAAAGTACAGCCAAGGTACACTGCTGTTGGAATTAAAATACCAAATGAGTTCTATCAGAAAGCAGCAGGTAACAGTAATTACTGCACTAACAGATTAAGTTCCAATACGTGATGTATGCATTCATAGATACATTTCTGTCATCTATAATGCAGGTCATGCACTGCAAGGACTACAGTGTAGCCCTGATGCAGACAGCTGTAAAAGTTGGCCGACACACATATGCACAATATGGAGCTGAACCACAACACCCAATACTTTGCAGGCCCTGTCAGTGCAGGTGGGTATTCAGACAGTGCTGTTACAGACAGTTACACAACTAGGACACTTATAGGGTAGTGCATGAGTGATGAGGGTGCTAGACTCAATGATGTCAGTGTACCCAGTGTACCAACAATGTCAGTATGTATTAACAAGCCATTACCCTGAAACTTATTGCCAATGTATGCAATAGTCTGCATGAGTATCTTAGCATAGATATAGGTCACCGCCATGGACCAAAATCAATGGCACTATCCTACTCACCATTGCAGCCACATGCTGGGTGCTGCTGTTTTTCAGAACTGCAGTACATAGAGGTTATGCGGTAGAAGACATATCAATATTACATAGGTGTGCAGGTATGACATGCATGTCAACCAGTTATCACAGTTTCAACTTTGCTGACAGTGTAGCAAAAGCACCCACTGTTCCATGTGCTGTATGCAACAAGTCTAAGTACAACATATCACCTCATCCAAGTCAGTATGGGCAACACCATACATATGTAGGCCTGTATCACTGACTGGTACACATGGACATGTTGTAGGATGGTATGAACATCTCCTTTACAGACATGGCATATGCTTCACCCTACCAGTGTCATATTTTGGCAGCTAACCATTTGTACACCACTGAGGTTCATAGGTAGGTACTAGGCTATTGGCCCTAGGGCCTATATAAGCCTAGCCAAATGGTACCCTGGCTTTTGCCACCCAAGAACATTATTTTCCTGTGCCCCTGTCAAGCAGAGCCACAGAAGTGATCCCATCCAATCATCAAGATTTTTCTTGAAGAGTGCTAATGAGGAGCTTTGTTTGATATATATAGGTAGTTTGTTCCACAGTACTGGAAGTCTCTGAGACAGGAATCTATCCCTTCAGCATGTTCTGTTTATTGTGGTGACAAGGTTTAGGTCCCTAGAGCGTGTAGCTCGAAGGGATTGGGATTTCTTTACGTGGAGCATGTCCAACAGCTCTGGGTTTGACATAACTTTGTATGTTAGGCAGAGATCGCCTCTGAGTAGGTGATATGAGACAGAGTAAAACTGGAGTTTTTTGAGACGTCTGCGTAGGCCATCTGTTTGAGGCTGGTAATCCTCTTTGTGAGGTATTTCTGTGGCCTTTCCAGTTGTTGTAGATGTCTTGTGAGGTACATACCAAAAGGGGCATTGTACTGTATAATGGGTCTAATGAGTGATGAGTAGAGGGGGAAAAATGACCTCTTTTTTCCTGGATGAGAAACCTTTTGTGATGAGGTGTGCCACATAGAAGGATTTCCTGACTGTGATTATCAAAGGCGAGACTACTGTCTACCTGTGTCCCAAGGTCTCTTATCACACTTTCGGTGTTAAGTAGACTAACGCCTATGTGGTAGTTCATGGGTACAGAGTTTTAACCAAAAGGGATGACAATGCACTTTTTGGCATTGAGCTTGAGGCCATGGCTTTCACACCAGGCATTTGTCTCAGTGAGGCCCTTTTGTAGGATGTCCACATCGTTAGGAAATTTGATTATGGCTCCTAGTTTGCAGTCATCTGCGAACTTTGTTAGCCAAAGACCTTCTGTGTTGGCCTGTACTTCAGAGAAGTAGATACCAAACAGGAGAGGACCCAGGACTGAACCCTGTGGTACTCCACTTGTCACTGGTATGAAGTTGGATTTAGAGTCTGCAACTTTCACAGTGTGGGTTCGGTAAGTGAGCCAGTTGGTAACCCATCTTGTGACATAGGGATTTATACCTAGTTTAGTGAGTTTGTCTATAATTCCAGAGTGGGGGATGGTGTTAAAAGCCTTGGCGAGATCTAGATAGGCTGTGTGTACCACATTACCCTCATCAACAGCTTTGGTGACCGCTTCAAAGAAGTCTATCAGGTTTAGGAGACATGATCTGCCTTTTACAAACCCGAACTGGGTAGGGTCCAGAGTTTGGAGATTACCAATGTCATTGTTTATAAGTTCTATGATGATACGCTCGATAGCCTTGCAGACCAGGCTCGTCAGGCTAATGGGTTGGTAGTTCCCAGGGTCCGTGATGGCTCCCCCTTTGTGGAGTGGGATAACTGTTGCTATGCACCATTCAGTAGGCACAAAGCCTGAGGTGAGGCTATGATTGAACATGGTACTTAGATGGGGTGCCAGCTCGTTCTGTAGTTCATGCAGAACGCAGCCTGGGATGTTGTCAGGTCCCATGGATGCTGTGTTCTTGGCTTTGGAGAGTGCATTTTTTACCTGTGCAGCCATGATTACAGGTACTTTGCATTCTTCCGGTATAGAGATGGGCTTTTTAGGGGATGAGAGAGGGGTAAAGTTAGCACTGAACCTATCTGCCAGGATGTTGGCAATATCAGTTGGTTCTGTATATTTAGTGCCTTTGTGCTGTAACTCAGAGCAGATCTGAGTGTTGCCATTGAGATTCTTGAAATAGCTATAGAATGCTTTGTGGTTGGCTTTAGAATCAGTGGTGATTTTGTTTTCATAACTAGCTTTGGAGGATTTTATGAGGGATCTCAGCATCTTACTGAGGCTGACCACGGAGTTCATCCAGTCATGGGATTTTACTCTTTTAAGCAACAGTTTCTTTCTTCTGTTGTAGAGTTTGTTTATAGCAGGGGACCACCAGATTGGCTTCCTTTTTTTGGAGGATAGCATCTTGGTTCTGGTAGGGATTGCACGACCCATGGACTCATGTAAGTGCTTATAAAGTGCAATTGTATAGGATTCAGCAGTTGTATCTCTATTGTCCATCAGCATGGGTGTCGGGAAGTTTGCTACTTCTGTCTTAAGAAGTGTGAAGTTGGCTTTGGAGAAATTTTTTACGGTGGTTTCCCTAATGGGGGGTGGGGGGGCTGGGATGTGGATGTCTAGGGTGATTTGCTTGTGGTCGGATCTGACCAACAAGGAATTGACCTCTCGTGTGGAACACCGGTTGCCCATGTTGGTAATGACCAGGTCTAGGATATTGCTGCCCCTGGTGGAGGTGTGGATAAGTTGATCCAAGACATTAGAATTTATGAATTCCAGAAAACAATGAACACAAGAGTTGGTACATGAGTAGTTTTCCCAGTTCATGGTGGGGTAGTTGAAATCGCCCATTATTAGGGTGTTAGGTTGTACCCTAATATTTTCCAGTGTATCAAGAAATGAGGAGTAGGAATCCTGGGGCATGGTGGGGGATCTGTAGCAAGCTACAATTTGCATTGCGGTCTTGCCCAGAGTGAGTTGCACTTGGATAATCTCAGATGCATTATGCTGAGCAACTAGCCTGGAGGTGTGGGTATCCTTAATGAATACTGACACACCTCCACCTTTAGTGCTTCGGTCCAAGTTAGGTGGCCAAAAGGTGTGGTACGAATTATAGCCTGGTAATGCAGGGGTGCTCTCTGGAGCCTTGAACCAGGTCTCTGTCACTGCACAGATGTCGATGTTTGTTAAATAAATTGTTAAAATCAGACTGTAAAAATCATTAGGCATTTTTAAAATGACAGTCAATAACAGACAGTAATGCAGGAAACTCAAGTATCTAATTTACAAATACTCTAATGTACATTAGGAGGCAAAAAACCATACACAAACTTGTACAGAATTTTGTCTAGCTTTATTTATGAAACACATGTCATTTTATACGTTTTACAATCAGCCTTTGCCCACCTCACTGACGTGGTCAGTGACAGGGTCTTTACATCATAGTAACTTATGAAAAAGTGCTGAGATGGTGTTTTTCAAAAATCTTTTTCCCATGAGAATATTACAGCCTTGCAAAGCACCTGGTCGGTCACAATGTCCTTCCGAGGATGTAGCCAATTCAAGGCTCTTAGATTAGTTCGAATACAATGGGTGCATGTCTTCTTTAATACTTCTCTTTGTCTCTTTCTTGTTCACCAGCTGGACATTATCTCTGATAGTGCACAAGGCCGTTCTTCTGGTGGAAGCAGGAAAAGATACACATGCACACAGATTCATTATTTTCTAACTTTGCAAAATAATCTTTACTGACAGAAATGAGCCAGCCGAGCTGCCAAGGCCAAGTTTTTAATCACACTGCAGCTTATGCTTCAAGCAATAATATGCGAGTTCATTTCTACTATTATTCTAGTAAAACAGAATTAAATGCATTACATATTATACTATTTTTCAACCTTTGTACTTCATATATATTCGAGTACATTTATATATGCCTGACCACACAGCTTATATGTGAATACATATTTTTCTAACATTCTCCTCCTGTTAATGCATTTCATTCTATTTGAAACATAAACAATATCATTTCATTTCTTAGCCTTTTCCTTTTAAGGACTTTCAGCTAAGTAAGTCATTTATTTTATATTTCAGAAAAGCATCATCTGAAATTAATCTTTCAATTTCAACACTTTGGTAAAAGTTTTAGTAACAGATATATGAACAAAATTTTGATTAATCTTTTCATGCAGGGAATTTCACAGTAAACACATGCTCCTATTAGGAGTATACCCACACAAATAGCAATTAAGTGTTTAATAGGATGGAACCCCACCCCCCCAAACAGATTCTGGAAAAAGTCCGTCAGTGGGTTTGGGTCTGGTTTAGTCATTGCTGATACTTGCTGAATTACCTCTAGGTGGTTATTTGTCTCGTGTCGATCCTCAGGGATAAAAGCACAGCATTCTTCTTCGTGTACCACCTCTTGCCGCTAGGGTGAAGTAAAGAGCCATTCGATTTTGTAGCACAACAGTTCTTATTGCATTCAGTTTATCAGTCACCAATTCTAGGGTGGAAATTGCTCATGACTTCTTGACAGCTTTCTCAGCTCCCAGATCGATTTGACTGCTCCATAGGCTGGTGGTATTCCTGCCCTGGATATAACACTGTTGCCCAAGTCCATATGAGTCAATTTACTTTTGTCTTTCACTGAATTATGGTCTTTTCAACCAGCTTCGATTTTTTCAACTGGATTCACAGGTTTTTTTAACTGGACCTTTAGATTCTCGAGCTGTTTTCCTTACGTTTTGTATTTTACCCAAAGGTAATTCTGCAGTATGTCTTATTGCTGAAACCAGATAACCCAAAAAACAACTGCCGGACCAATTCTCGGGTAACCATTTATATGCCTTTTTCCCACAAATAAAATCATTACTTTGGTACTAATACGTGTTATTCCTGCATGAAACATTTTTCTATCCTTAATAGACAATTGCTTAGTTAAGACTGGATTGTCACATACTGCATTTAATGTAGTTTTCATTGAACTCAGATATGAATCATGGTTAGTATTACAAACAGTACCCCACTTTTGACTTTAATGTAACATTTATAAGACATTGTTATATTACCATTACTCCAGCCCACCTGGAGGGTATCACTTTTGTAGAAACATACAACTCCTTTTTGTGTGACAGGTAAAAATAAAGCAATTTTGTCCTGTGATCTCACAGTTTCTGTATAAAAAAAACTTTCCAAAGTCTCATTTTATCCCCAGAGGGACAGTGGACATTACAGTCTTTTATATGCTGTTGGTATAGCTGTACAAACCCAGCAATTTGAAAAGTTTATAGTCTCTGTATACACTTGCTTCATGGCCAGGTATGTGTTAAAGTTTGGATGCCAGTCTATAAACAGTTCATCACGTCTTCTCACTTTTACTCGTGTGGTTGAGTGCAGAGAAAAACCACAATAAGAGAAAAATTGTCATATTTAGTCAACAAATGCACTGCCAAAGAAAATAATTATGCAATAGTTCTTGGGTTGCTCTGCTTTTTATTTGCTTTACTCTTGGCCATTTTGCCCTTGTGTATCAGTCACAAAGTTCTTATTCAGCTGAAAGTTCTTTTGTCTGAAAAAGAGTTAAACTGCAAAACAGATTTATTTATTAACAGTTTCTTTATATAATTAGCTAGTGAACTGTCAGCCTCCAGCTCTGCAGGCATGAGAGCTTTTACTGAGGCACATAATATGCCCTTCCAAATACTACTTCAAAGGGGATCAGACCCTTTACATTTGTTACTGTTTTCATGCTCAGCAATGCTAGAGGTAAACAGCAAATCCAATTCTTCTGAGTCTCACTCATCAACTTCCTTAACTTGTTTTTAAAATCCCATTGTACCTCTCCACCAGTCCTGCTGACTGTGGGTGGTAAGCACAGTGATTCCTTAAGGAAATCCCAAAAAATCTCCCAAGTTGTTGAATTGTCTGATTGACAAAATGTGTCCCATTGCCACTATAGATTCTTTCCGGTATGCCAAATCTAGGAATTATTTCCTTTACTAGGGCCTTTGCCACTGTTGCTGCATCCGGATTCCTGGTTGGAAAAGCTTCTACCCATTTTGAAAACATATCTATGATCACTAAACAGTATTTCTTTCCTTCACATTTATTCAACTCTATGAAGTCCATACAAATAGTATGGAATGGATATGGTGGTGTAGGCAAACTCCCTTGCTTGTTTTTAAATGCTCCTTGTGCATGGTGCTTGTTACAAGTATGACAAGCTGCACAAAATTTTATTGTATAATTTATGTATCCATATGTTTGGAATATTTTATTTACTAACTGTACCATCCCCCCTGTTGAGACATGGCTCTGCCCATGGCTCAACAAAGCTGCATATCTAAATAAATTAGACGGCAATATTGTTTTTTTTTTTTTTCCTTTGGAAATGTACAGTCCATTCTCAAAAATTGCACCTTGTTTTACCCAGTTTTGTTTTTCTGCTTTTGTAGTAAGCATTTGCATTGTTTTTAACATGTCTAAATCTAAAATCTCAAAGGGTTGTAATTTTTCATTTAAAAATAAAGTTTCTGAGTCTGAGGCTGCTTGCTTTGCAGCTGCATCGGCTCGTGCATTACCTTTTGAAATCTTATCCTGTTGTTTTGTATGAGCTACACATTTACAAATAGCTACTTTGGTAGGCAACTGAATAGATTTTAATAGCTTCAAAATAAATTGCGCATGATTAATAGGTTTTCCACTGGATGTAATCATCCCTCTATTTTTTTTATTGTTGTGCAAACACATGCACTGTAGAAAAAGCATACTGATTATCAGTATATATGTTTACTTTTTTGCCTTTTACTAAAATACATGCTCCTGTCAAAACTACCAGTTCTGCTGCTTGAGCATACAAGTTGTGTGGCAAAGTTTGTGCTTTTAAATTTTTAGTGTCTGTAACTACTGCATACCCCACCAGATTTTTTCCTGTAGGACCCCTTCTGCATGAGCCATCCACGTAATATGTCACCTCAGCATCATCCAAGGGCATATCTGTAAGATCTTGTCTAGGTAAAGCTAACTGTTCATATGAGGTTGACTCAGCAGTATGGTCATACATGAAAGATGTCTAGCAGGAGAAAGGTATGCAACTTTTCTTGTAGCAGAATTATTGCAACTGCATGAGGCATTCTCAATGTGAGAGGGTGGAATAACACCACTGAGGCTGAAGCCTGCACTGCCATTGCTGCTGCAACTACTGCTTGTACACAGTGAGGCAAAGATTGCACCACTGGGTCTAACTGTGATGAATAGTAAGCTTATGGGGCATTACTTATCCCCATGTTGTTGCTTTAATACTGATGTCATGTACCATTGCTTACAATCTATGGTCTAAAAAAACGTTTGTGATAACTTGGAAGTCTTAAAACTAATGAAGAAGCTATTAACTGCTTTAACCTGCAGAAAGCCATTTCTGCTTTTGTTTTCCATTGTAAAATAATTTGGTACCCAGTTCCAACAAAAATTAGTTGTACCTAAGAAAGACATTATTTCTTTTTAGTTGTTGGTTTGGGTGCTTGCAAAATTGCTGTTTTTTCTTTTTCTTTCCCATTATCTAGTATTTTACCTTTATTGAATATCACATATTCCAGGTATCTAACCTGTGTTTTTTTCCAAAGTTGTAACTTACTTTTGTTTACTTTGTGTCCTTGTATTACTAAAAATTTTAATAATGCTACTGTATTCACCCTGCACTGCTGCTGGGTGCTGCTAGCAAGATGTCATTTACATAAAGTAAAATTTGACTACCTTCTGGTGGGGTAGACCCTGCCAGGTTGCTAGCCATTTTTTGTGCAAATATTATTGGGCTCTCACAATATTCCTGTGGTAGTCGAGTATATGTATACCTTTTACCCTGAAATGTAAATGCAAACCAATATTGACTATCAGGATGTATAGGTATTGAAAAGAAAGCATTGCTTATATCTACCACAGTAAAATACTTCTGTTGTGGCTTTAAATCATTTAACAAGGTATGTGGGTCTGGCACCGTAGGTGCTCTAGGTATTACTGCATTATTTACAGCTCATAAATCTTGTACCATCTGCCATTCCCCGTTTGCTTTTTTAACAGGAAATAGGGTGTATCACATGGTGAATCAGGAGATTCTACCAGTACTCCTTTTTTGAGTAATGCTGCTTATTATAGGCTTAATTTTTACTTTTGCATTCTTTTTCAAAATGTATTGTCTTTTCTGTGGTCTAAAAGCTGACTTTGGGGTAATTGTAACTGGTCCTGCTGCTTGAATAAGCCCTACATTTAACTTGCCTGTTGACCACAGAGTTGTTGGAATTTTACACAAGGCCTCTTCTTTTCCTTTAATAAAATGCTAATCAGCTGTCCTTACTAGATTGCAAGTGTACAGCTGTATGTGTCTGTGTCAACCAATTCAGTTTTGTTTTATATCCCTTGTCCTGACATTTCTAAATCAGTCTGTTTTCCCATTTTGTTACCCTTTTTTTTAAGTCTGCCCATTTAACACTTTTGTTTTTTGTCAAGCTGACATGTGGCAGTCTATTGGACTTATACAATCTCATGAACTCCTGAGGTAATGAACAGCTTACTACACTGTTTCCCTCAGTATCCCAGCATAAAGTTTGTAATATTAATTTGTCAGCAGGATTCTTACTTATATTTCTTATCAGGTCCTGGTGTGCTACAGTAGTATGGAGTACAATGTAACAAGTGCTGCTGATCAGTGTCAAGGGAGGGTACCTTACTGATGGCTACGTTTATCAGTTCTTTGGTTACTGCCCCTGGACCAATCATAACTAGGTCCTGGCTGTACCAATAATAGGCTTCACCCTCTGATCACACCACAAAAGCATCCATTTGTCTTTGTGCTTCCATACCCTGCATGGTAGGAACTACTGCTATGCCAAATATCTGCACAAGGTCTCTTCCCAGTAAGTTTACTGGATATTTTTGCAGAAACTACAATTTTACTTTTCTGAGTCATACCTGAAACAGGGTCAGTTATTGCTATATTATGGGAAAGTGGTTCCCTGTATAGCTGTCCATTTGCTGCTTTTACTAATATATAATCAGGTGATTCAGAATGTTTTGGTAACTTGGAGGGGTGTATCAAAGTCCGTGACGCTCCTGAGTCACACAGGAATTTGACCTTTTTTCCCTCCACCAGAAGTGTTACTTCTGGTTTTGTATTTGCTAGGTAGAGCTCCAGGCTCAACAATGCTAAATCTAAAATTTTATTTTCATTTTTATCCTCTACATCTGTTTGTACTTCCTCTATTCCCTCTACTACATTTACATTTTCTTTTTGTTTATTAACCTTTCCTGATGATTTTTGGTTATTATCACTATCATATAGTCAGTCCACATCTCCTTTATCTTCTGTCATTGCTTTCTTATTTTGTTTATAGTCCCTAGCTAGATGCCCTTTTACCTGACTGTAATACAAATACTTCAGCCCGTCTTCAGCAGTGAAGACTTGTGCCTTTTTTTTTTACTATTAAAGTGTCTTTCAGTACGTCTAGCATACTCAAGTAAGGCTTGCAGCCTGCTTGTTCAGTGATCTATCATATGCCTTGTAATAAAGCTACTAACAGAGGCAATGCAACCTTTTAAAAATGTATTTTTTAATTGTTGTTTAAAGCATTTTAATAATCTAGCATAATATCCATCTACTGTCTCATTTTCCTGTTGTATGCATTAATTAATGCAAGTCCAGTCTGCTCTAAGTTTTCATTTTTAGAGATTCTGTCTGTTAGACCTCTCACTCTGTTGTCTAAAAATGTTTCAGAATTTAAGCTTTTGTTTTTTACAATTTGCTTCCTCAATCCACCTATGTGCTTGAGGTATGCCTAGTTGGTGCTGTTTTTCTTTTGCCTGACGCCCTGCATCAGATTAAAGCTTGTTTAAGGAGTTTAACTAGTGAAAGTTTATCTAGTTTACTATCAAATTTATAGTTGTTAACATATTTTGCAAAATATCTCACATTATCTGCTTACTGCAATTGCATATGCTTCACATTATCCGTTAGGGGCGGATCTCGTGATCTCTTAGTGCACTGATCTCCCATGTCTTAAAAAGACTGTTACGTAACCCTTCTTTTGTACCACGTGGTATCTTATTTCCCCATATCCACAGTAGTGTCTAGAATGACTGTTTACTTTGCTTTGTTATTCCCTGATCTATGACTCAAGATACAATACTTCGACTCTCTCTCTCCCTGCTATCACAAACCTTAGCAATAGCACAGTGTAACCTGGTCCCTGATCTAAAACAAAGACAAAGAGGGAAATTTTTTTTACCTGAGCCTCCCGCTTACTGCTGTTTTGTCTTCTTGGGGCCCAGTCTTCCGCTTTTCAGCCACAGATCAGAAAGTGGACAGCCTCTTTACACACAACAATTCAGTCGGAGGTCTTTTCACTTTAAGAAGAACCATTTTGGTTTGGCAGCTTCTCCTGCGCAGATTTATAACCACCCATGCACTCTGTGACCTGCAGCTTACCAAGGGAATTCAGGTCCGAAGGACCAAAATGTTAAATAAATTGTTAAAATCAGACTGTAAAAATCATTAGGCATTTTTAAAATGACAGTCAATAACAGACAGTAATGCAGGAAACTCAAGTATCTAATTTACAAATACTCTAATGTACATTAGGAGGCAAAAAACCATACACAAACTTGTACAGAATTTTGTCTAGCTTTATTTATGAAACACATGTCATTTTATACGTTTTACAATCAGCCTTTGCCCACCTCACTGACGTGGTCAGTGACAGGGTCTTTACATCATAGTAACTTATGAAAAAGTGCTGAGATGGTGTTTTTCAAAAATCTTTTCCCATGAGAATATTACAGCCTTGCAAAGCACCTGGTCGGTCACAATGTCCTTCCGAGGATGTAGCCAATTCAAGGCTCTTAGATTAGTTCGAATACAATGGGTGCATGTCTTCTTTAATACTTCTCTTTGTCTCTTTCTTGTTCACCAGCTGGACATTATCTCTGATAGTGCGCACAAGGCCGTTCTTCTGGTGAAAGCAGGAAAAGATACACATGCACACAGATTCATTATTTTCTAACTTTGCAAAATAATCTTTACTGACAGAAATGAGCCAGCCGAGCTGCCAAGGCCAAGTTTTTAATCACACTGCAGCTTATGCTTCAAGCAATAATATGCAAGTTCATTTCTACTATTATTCTAGTAAAACAGAATTAAATGCATTACATATTATACTATTTTTCAACCTTTGTACTTCATATATATTCGAGTACATTTATATATGCCTGACCACACAGCTTATATGTGAATACATATTTTTCTAACAATGTTCTCCATTTTAAGGAGTGCCTCAAGTGAGTGCATTTTGAGGTTTAGATTTCTAGCATTGAGTAGCATTACTCTCAGATTTTGCTTGCTTGTACCTGTTACGGTGATGAATTTGTCATTTGAATCTTGCCTAAAAAAGGCACTATATGGGGTGGCAAGAGCCTTAGCCAGTATCCGGAATCCCAAGGGCTACAGGTGCAGATCGTCTCTGGCAAAGCATCATGGTTTGTCGATCATGTCATCCCAGGCAGACAGATACTGGATCCCCTTAGAATGACACCAGAAGCTTAGCCAGTTGTTGAAGTCAGTCATTTTGTCCTTGTACTGTAGTATCATTCTGGGTGATGGCAGGATGCTACTCAGGGTTAGGGTCATACCTGCCTGGGTTACAATATCAGAAAGCTCCTCCATGTCTCTTTTCATGTAGTCCACGGAGGTACATCTCAGGTCATTCACACCAACATGGATAATGACAGAGTCATATCTGTACTTGCTGTGGAGTGATCTGAGTGCATGTGTTATGTGGCAGATCCTGGCATCTGACCGGCAGCTGACAGTGACTTTCTCCTTGTTTAGCCTGGTGAGTGGAACATCAGTGTGTCTGACTATAGAGTCACCTATGACTAGAGTATTAGGTACGTTGTTATGCCTTATGGGCTGTGGTTGAGTGGCACACTGAGTTTGTGGGCTATGTGTCATTTGGGTTGTGTTGGGGGGGGGTGGAGGTTGCTTGCGTTTCTGCTTTGGAGGTCTCTGTTGCTTGGGTAGATTTTTTTTTTGAGAGCCTCCCTGAATGTAGGTGTTTGTTTTGTGTTTCTATGTGTGTGTTTTGGTGGTGTAGGTTTTGAGGGACTATGTGATGAGTGTGGTGTGGTGCAAGTGTTTACCTTCTCCTCTTGACTGTCTAGTCCAGTCTTGGGTGAAGAGAGCTTTGCTTCCAGTTTGGTAATATAAGTGCATCTCTCACAGGTTGTAGTGTTGGGTTGTAGAAGGAGACGGTTGTCTGTGTGCATGAGACAATTGCTGCATTGCCCCAAGATGCCCAGATTCATCAGGTAGATAGGAGAAAACACCTTAGTCATGCCTAGATAGGTGCTTATTTATTAAGTATTAAAAACTGTTTTCCTCTAGACAAGTGAGGAAAGTTGAGTGCTGTAGTAATTTGCAGCTTATTTAGTGCTTACAATGAGTTCTGAACAAGTGCTAAGCTCAAAGAAACAGACTTGAGTGCTGAAACTAGAAAACTGGCTAGTTTTAAGAAACAAAATTAAGCTAGAAGGCTTCCCTCCAACACAAAAAGGCTTGGGGGTTCAGACGCTTACACACAGTCCTGGATACAGCAAATCTGTATCTGGACTAGACAACTTATAGGAAAGGCAGGAAACAAGCTTAGAATTTTTTTTTTTTTTGTAAAGTGGAAAGGGGAAAGGAGGAGCAGAAGCTAACTGGGTTGGCCTTCTCAAATGTTCTCCCTGGAATAGGTAGAATGAGGTAATGACACTAGACTGGGAGGAGTGTCCCAGATCAAATTTACAGTAGGGGTGGGCAACTGCAAAACCACCAAGTATAAAAACAGGATACCAAGATGGAGGGAGATTGGGAAACAAAAATAAGAACAAACAAACCCAACCAGATGCTTAACAATTGTAGAAAATTCTAATTAATACCTCTCACACAGTGAGTAAAATAAAAGTGCTATAAATAACTCAGAAATAAGCAAAAAACAGGATACTTAATGTTATATATCTCAGATTTGTTAGCTCAGAGCCCTTCCTCCGACTTCCTCTGATTAGCTCAGTGTGAAATGGCAGAAACAGTCACAAGTTAACTTCTTAAGTAACAAAGTTGAAACCTGAAACAACTTTAAAAAAAGCTTGAAAGAAGCAATGAAGTACTTATTCTAAGGCGTAGTCCAGGCAATCCCAGTCGGCCAATGACCACAAACAATTCACTCTCAATGAAATGCTATACTGGTCTTGGCTAAACTATGATGACCTGGGACATGTGCTCAGACATACAGCTTCTACTAACAAACAACTAGGCCCAAAACACAAGCCTGAGTATGGACAATGCTACACTACCAACACTACTTAGGTAGAACAAACTGCAGAAATGTTTAAACAGATAAAGGATCAAGGAGACTCTAGAGAATGCTTGTAAATGCAAACAAGTTATATGATACACTCCTAGCAGGAAATCAGAACAAACAAACCCAACCAGATGCTTAATTGTAGAAAATTCTACTTAATACCTCACACACAGTGAGTAAAATAAAAGTGCTATAAATAACTCAGAAATAAGCAAAAAACAGTATACTTAATGCTATATATCTCAGATTCGTTAGCTCAGAGCCCTTCCCCCGACTTCCTCCGATTAGCTCAGTGTGAAATGGCAGAAACAGTCACAAGTTAACTTCTTAAGTAAAAAAGTTGAAACCTGAAACAACTTTAAAAAAAGCTTGAAAGAACCAATGAGGTTCTTATTCCAAGGGGTAGTCCAGGCAACCCCAGTCAGCTAATGACCACAAACAATTCACTCTTACTGAAATGCTATACTGGCTTTGGCTAAGCTATGATGACATGGTACATGTGCTCAGACACACAGCCTCTACTAACAAACAACTAGGCCCAAAACACAAGCCTGAGTATGGACAATGCTACACTACCAACACTACTTAGGTAGAAAAAACTGCAGAAATGTTTAATCAGATAAAGGATCAAGGAGACTCTAGAGAATGCTTTTAAATGCAAACAAGTTATATGATACACTCCTAGCAGGAAATCAGAACAAACAAACCCAACCAGATGCTTAACAATTCTAGAAAATTCTACTTGATACCTCACACACAGTGAGTAAAATAAAAGTGCTATAAATAACTCAGAAATAAGCAAAAAACAGGATACTTAATGTTATATATCTCAGATTCGTTAGCTCAGAGCCCTTCCTCCGATTAGCTCAGTGTCAAATGGCATATATGAGGTATATTCCCAGGGTATCAATCAACTGTATGGCACAATATGCAATTGTAAGTTGGAGTACTGACAAAGGTGTGCCTCAGGGCATGTACACAGCACTCCTGTACTTGACCACATGGGTCATGTACGCAGCATTCCTGTACCCTACCACATGGGCCATGTACACACCACTGCTGTACCCTCTCACATAGGTTGGGTCTATATCAGTTAATCAAATGCACTATTCTGCATACACCTCTTTGTCGAACCCAATTAAACAAAACTTAATCCATCGAACGATCGTCTAAACAAAATAATTTTCCAGGGTAAACAACCACTTGGTCAACCCAGCAACTGCAACAAAAACAGCACTATTTAAACCCCACACCCACTAAGTATACCAACTCCAAGATCACACAACAGTGGGGAAAAGGGCAAATCCCCAATGATGGCCCATTGTTTTTTCCCCCTGGAAAAAACTTCAATGAAATGATCGTTGGACAGAATAATATTTTGTTCAATTGGGTTTGATTAAGAGATGTTTGTGGAATAGTGAGTTCTATTAACTGATAAGGGCTCACATGGATCATGTACACAGCACTGCTGTACCTTGCCACATGGGTCATGTACACAACACTCCTGTACCCTACCACATTGGTCATCTGCACAGTACTGATGTTCCCTACCACATGAGTAATGTACCCAGCACTACTGTACCCTACCACATGGGTCATGTACACAGCACTGCTGTACCTTACCATATGGGTCATGTACACAGCACTCCAGTATGCTACCACATGGGTTAAAATAGCACATCTTCATCACATCCCTCTAGGCATCTTGTCCTCTAACACATTCTTCTGCATTTCATCCTGATCTTCTCAGCACCTGCAGGCTTAAGTAAGGCAAAGGATACATCAGTAAGTTCTCATGATTCTTCTGTACATTTTTGCAGCCACACTGTAGATGTATACAGTGGTACATATGAGACAAGTACATGTATAGGTGTACATATGGCAAATGGCTGCACTGATGTACAACTACCTGTACAGCATCACTATCCCTTTTATCTCCACACTATACACCACCCGACTAAATACTTGTACACTCCCCTATTGTACCACCACATCTCACACTCTGTATTCACTACCACTTTTAACACATAACCCCCCTACTAATTACGCACCACAGTATACCCCTCTCTCCCTTTTTGTCTCTACCTTCCATGACTAAACTTATCCATTCCCACTGTTAACCCTATCCTCTAGCACACTACCAATTTCTCCTCTTCCACTATCTCTCAGCCTCCTGTCATAACTCTCTCCCCACTCTCCCTTCATCTTCCATCCTCACCCTTTCTCCATACTCTCCATTCATACCTCCACACATCATCCTTACTCAGCTTTGCTGCCTATAATAATATTTAGAAACATATCTCTGTTTTCCCATAAATCAATCTCAAAATAGTACAACATTCAAACCATATCTACATTTTATTTATTGGACATAGTTCTATCTGTGAATCATGTATTGTATTCCCACTGTAAACAAAAATGTTATTTAACATTTGTTAACCGGGAAAGTCTGACTTGAAATGAAGACAATTTTCAGCGGAGACCCGGGGAGAAACACTCCAGATGCATGTCTTTGTAACGTGGGAGAAAATCAGAGCACCCGGAGGAAACCCACACAAAGCAAGGAGGACATGCAAACTCTGCACAGAGGACACCCCAGCCAAGAATTAAACCAGCGAACCTCTCACAGTGAGGCAACAATGCTACTGCTGCACCACTGTGCCATCTTAAAATAATTCTGTAAGTTTTGCTAGACACAATGATGTCAAGTATTTACCTCCTTATCAGGTGGGAGAGTTTTTTAGGGCAGACCTATTAAAAGCTTTCAATGTACTGATGACGGAATCATTTTTCAATTTAGAATTTTTTGTAGCGATGCTTTTATTAACTACATGTGGATCTTTTCTCCTTGGGCCTCTACTGAAAATGGGAACTTTCCCAGTTGGACTTTCCCTGTCAACAAAAAACAAACAAATAAACCAATAAATAAATAATAAGCTAAAGTGCTGTTCACTACATGCATCACATTGCTATGTACATAGCCTTCTTTCTTTATTTGTTCATTCATTCATTTATTGATTATTTGACATTTGTTTACAGAGAAAGTGCAATTGGGATGGAGATCTAGGAAGAAAAGTTCCACATTGACACAATATGGTTGTAGATAAATAATGAAGTTATTATAAAACCTAAAAATATATTAACTAAGTAAGAAATTCACAACTTCGTTCCATACATTGTGAACTTATACATATAGACTGCAAATATTTGGACAGAGGTAAAAAGCTAATGAAAGAACATTGTCAACAGTTAAAGAATTCACAAATTGCAGTTCATACAGATGATATTAAACACACTGAGTACTGAGTACTCATTTTGGAACAGAGATGATTAGATAACATAACCTAGGCAAAATTGTACTTGTACTTTATCTAAGAAATAGCCTGACTAAGTTCAGAGGGTATGAATTAATAAGACGTATGTTGGGAAGGAAGGAGGGAGGGACTAGTTTGGCCTGGGGTAGTGCAGGGGCAGAACTAAGTCTTATTTAGGTGGCCTTTTAGTAGACATATAAAGTAGGAGATGTTAGAGATAGAGTTAATTTGCAAAGGGAAATACGTCCGTTATTATAACTGAGTATGGGTAGAGACTTTAGCCAGAGGATTTGTTGGGTGTATAAATGCTAAGAAGATGTTATTCATTAGAATGAAGTGGTCTATTAGGGTGGTAGTAATGTAAAATAGGACTAAAAGCCGAGCAGTTGTCCTTGTAAATAATGTTGTGTGTGGAGATAAGCTGCTTGTATTCTAAGTGGTGAGGCAGTTTGCGCTAATTTGATGGTTAACAACTACAATAGTGCATGTGGTATTGTTTGTTGTTGCAAAATTTTGCAACCTCATAATAGCATGCCTCTGTCTTTTCTTTGGCTGTAGCCTGAAGTTTGGTTAGAAAGGATGCATAATAAAAGAGAGATGGGAAAAGATAGTTAGCGGCAAGAGTGGTTTTGGTGGTTTTGCTAAGGAAGTTTTTTATAGAAATAGAGCATTCCAAATTTTAATGACTCTTCATTATGTTATTTTGAACATGTGGGTCAAATTTAACGTTATCATCTATAATCACTCAAAGAAGCTTTGTATGGGAAACTACTTTAGCTTCAGTTTTGTTTTGTGAAAATATTTTGAAATTTGCTTTGTCAGGCATGTGTTATTTGAGGAAAATAACAGTAACATTTTGGGGGGTTGAGTAGTAGTTGGGCATTTTGGAGCCATTTCTCAAATGAGGAAAGAGGTTTTTGTGTAATGTAGAACAGGTGAAGCAGGTTATAAGATGCACATAGAAGTGTAGAATCACCACCATATTGTACATGAGATATTGGACCTGTGGAGGTATAGAGATCATTGAGAAACATATTAAAGAGGAGGCACTAAAAATAAAGCCTTGGGGTACAACAGTGGACATGTGAACGTGGGGAGAGAGATCGGTCTGCCATTTTACAGACTGGAATCTGTCACTTAAATAGCTATTGAACCACTGTCGTGAAGAAGTTGATAGTCCAAGTTGAGACATTTTGAATGAGTTTAAGGTGAAGAAACTGTATTGAAGGCGTTAGACAGGTCAAGGGATTAGGAGGAAACAAGTCTGCCTGAGTCCCTGTATTTTTTATTGTGTCAGTGAACGATATAAGGACTGTAGTTTTATAGTGTATTAGGCAAAAGGAATGCCGGGTGAATGTTAAGAGCTGTTCTTCTAGCAGACAGTGGAGGAGTTGTTTATGAATACACCTTTCAAGAATTTTTAGAGAGGTGATAATTTATTATTTTATTTATTATTTATTTTATTTATTTATTTTACATTTGTTGACTGGGATTGTCCGACTGATCTGAAGAGTCCTTTTTCAGTGGAGGACTGGGAGAAAAGCTCCAACATGTGAAACAATTTTCATTATAAATTAGCATTAAACAGCAAAGTTACAGGAGTATTACAAGGCATTAAGTAGGAATACAATGTCATACAGTGTCAATAATCAGGAATATTAGGTTCAGAAAAGTTGGAGATGTTAGTAGTAGTAGAGGAGATTCGGTTAGGGTTCAGTAGCTTAGATGTTGAATCGATAAAATAGGTATTGAAGATAGTGGCAGTTTCTTCAGATGTCTTGTCTTGGCATGGATTGGGGGAGCTAAATTTACCAGGATGTAATATTTGGTTAATAGAGTTCCAGAATTTTTAGGATTAGATTTAGGGCTGTGGGAGGTTTGTTATAGAAGTCCTTTTTATCTTTATGTGTTTTTTTTGTCAGATTTCTGAGTTCTTTATATTTTTGCAAATCTGCAGAGAGCTTAGTTTGTGACCATTTTTTCCATATTTTTTCTCTATTTATCATAAGGGTACGAGTGGCTTTTGAAAGCCATGGAGATATGGTGGACTTAATTTGGACTTTGTAGGGGGGAGCAAGTGAGTCTAAGATGCTAAGAAAGTTGGAGTTGAACGCTAGGACTGCTAAGGAGCTGGGTTAGGAATTTCCAGTTTACTTTAGAGAGGAGGGCATTAAAGGTTTCTGGATGGAAGTTAGAGAGTTTACAACAAGTGATAAATCTAGGAAGTTTTGAGAAGTGGGGAGTGAACCTAAGCACTTTTATAGGGGAGTGATCACTCAGGGTGTTTGGTAGGATTTCAGGGTTATGATATTTGGAAGGATTAGATGCAAGTACCCAGTCATTATGAGTACTAGATGTGTGAGAGTTGTTTGTATGGGTGGGTTGGGAGATTAGCTGTGTAAAGCCATACAAATTAATATGAGTGTTAGAGTTAGGATTACTGAGAGTTAATCAGTTAATGTTGACATCCCCAAGGAGGATAGATTCATTGGAGATGTGTTGAGAAAAGTATGAAAGAATATTTTCAAGCAGAAGAATGTTGTCTCCTGGAGGAATATAGATGGTTGCTACTGTGATAGTGGTGTGGTCATTGATTTTAAGATTAGTTGTAAATAGTTCAGTAGGAGAAAAGGATGGGATAGGTTTCATAACACTTGTAATGGTGAGCTGGATGGAGTAGATGATAGCTATGCTACCCCCTTTTTTGTTTTGGCAATCTATGCAGAGTATATTTTAGCCAGGGGGGAGAATGTCTTTATCATAGGTTTGGGGTTTTAGCCAAGTCTCTGTTAGGGTGATGACATCAGGGGTGTGGAAGGCTATCCAGGCATGGATTTCACTAACTTTGTTTAGAATACTACGGGTATTCATAGAGTAAAAGGAAATATGTTTGTTTGAAGAGGATGAGTTTATTAAGCAGGGAGAGGTAGAGTTATGCATGGTGGAGTGATGGATGGGCCCAGGATTTGGATGCATATCTCCATGGGACCAGATGTCATCCTGGGCTGTGTACTACATGAACTACAAAATGAACTGGCACTGCACCTAAGTGTCATGTTTAATCATAGCCTCACCTCAGGCTTCGTGCCCACTGAGTGGCACACAGCTACAGTTATCCCACTCCACAAGGGGGGAATCCACCTTAGATCCTGGGAACTGCCACCCCATCAGTCTGACGAGCCTGATCTGCAAGGCCATGGAACATATTATCAAGGAACTTATAAACAAAGACATTGGCAACCTTCAAACACTGGACCCCACCCAGTTTGGGTTCGTGAAGGGCCGATCTTGTCTCCTGAACCTCATTGACTTCTTCGAATCAGTCTCTAGAGCCATGGACGAGGGAAAGGTGGTCCACACAGCCTATCTGGACCTCGCCAAGACCTTTGACACCATCCCCCACTCTGGATTCATAGATAGACTTACTAAGCTGGGCATTAGTCCCTACGTCACTCGATGGGTTGCCAACTGGCTTACTGACAGAAACCACACTGTAAAAGTAGCAGACTCCAAATCCAGCTCCAGACAAGTGACAAGTGAAGTACCTCAGGGTTCAGTCCTGGGGCCACTGTTGTTTGGCATCGACTTATCTGAAGTACAGGCCAACACTAAGGGACTCTGGCTAACAAAAGTTCGCAGATGACTGCAAACTGGGAGCCATTATTGAATCCCCAAATGATGTGGGTACTCTACAAAAGGGTCGTACAGAGACAGATGCTTGGTGCCAGAGCCATGGGCTCAGGCTCAATGCCAAGAAATGTATAGTTATCCCCTTTGGGAAAAACATGTACCCATGAATTACCACATAAGTGGCAGTACACTAAACACCGAAAGTGTGATTAGAGACTTAGGGACACAGGTGGACAGTGGTCTCACCTTTGATAACCACATTGCAACAACAGTCAGGAAATCCTTCTATGTGGCACACCTCATCATTAAGGGCTTTTCATCCAGAAAAAAGGAGATCATTGTCCCACTGTAACCATCCCTCATAAGACCCATTATAGAATACAATGCCCTATTTGGTATGTACCTCTCAAGATATCTGCAACAACTGGAAAGGCCGCAGAAATACCTCACTAAAAGAATAACGGGCCTAAAGCAGATGCCCTACGCTGGCCACCTTAAAAACCTCCAGCTATACTCTGTCATATATTGTCTACTCAGAGGTGATCTCTGCCTAACATACAAGGCCATGTCAAACCCAGAGCTGTTGGACATGCTACACTTAAAGAAATCCCAATCCCTCAGAGCCACATGCTCCAGGGATCTAAACCTTGTCATCGCAATAAACAAAAAATGCTGGAGGGATAGGTTCCTGACCCAGAGACTCCCCAGACTCTGGAATAGACTGCCCATACATGCCAAGCAGACCGCCTCTTTGGCCCTCTTCAAAAGGAACCTTGACAGTTGGATGGGAGAAAGGAAATTCACCCCAGGGATCATGTCAGTCACCCTGCTAGACAGGGGTCCATGGAAGTAAATAGTGTGGGAAGAAATAGCTAGGGAATTGTTATGGCTAAGCTTGTATAGGCCCTAGTGCCGATAGCCTAGTACCAACCTATGAACTTTTGAACCTATGATAGAAGCAGGGCTACATGAAGTTGGTAAAGTTTGAATTTAAATGGGTTGTAAGTCAAGTACTTAGTCTTGGTTTTAGATGCTAGAGAGTGAGGGGGAGGAAGTTTGATTTTAGGCAGAGGGATGTTCAGGAAAAGATGGAGGAGGAGATTGTAATAGAGTACTGCAGAGATGAGAAGCAGTTAGTATGGAGATTAGTGGGATCTCTGTGGACAGGTGGTAATGGAGTAGTGCAAGATGTAAGAATGAGAAGGAGAAGTAATGGAGACAAGAGGAAAATGGAGAGGGATGCAAAAGCCATGGCCTAAGTTGGGGAAGTAGGACTGGGGTGAAGTGAGGAATGCGGAAGGGACTAGGAAAAGTAAGTTGTTGGACCTGTTAGAGAGTTGAAGTAAAATTTAACTGAAAACCTGTAGGGGGAGTAAGAGATATGTAGGAAGGAGGAGAATTTGCAGCAGACTAAACCATGAAGTGATAAGCAAAGGAGGGTAAGGTTTTAGAATGTTTTAGCAGATGGGAAAGGATGAAGTTAGGGGTGGAATGGATTAGTTGGTTAGGTATAAAAGAAATGATATGGGGGTGGGTGGGAGATGAGCGAAGTGAGCCCAAGCATAGCAAGGGCGAATGGAGCGGGATGGGCCAGGAAACAGCAGTCACTACAAGAAAGAATCAGCAGGCCAGGAGGGAAACAATAAGGAGCATACATACAGTGAGAGTCAGCTGGTAAGTAAAAGAGCCGGGGAGGTGTAAACAGAGAAGGAAGAGATGTTATAGCAAGGTTTACACAGCTATTTGCAGTAAGATAAAAACAGTTAAAAGGAAACCGCAAACAGAAAAACAAAGAGTATAGCTAACTAAGAGAGAATTGACACTAGGATAGTGACTAACTTATAGATGGCAATTGACTGAAAGTTGGGGATGTCAGTAGACATGCCATTTTTATAAAAAGGGATAATATATGATTTTTATATAACAAGGCTACACAGGATTCAGCTGTTGTTCTACTGATAAGGATGGAGCTTGGGTATGCTACAGCACTGGCAGCTATCCTTTAAGTATTCTGGTGGGAGATTGTTAGCTGCAGTAGTGCAAGGCTTGGGTTAAGTATACCTTTTTTATCATGGTGTAGATACATTTTTTTATGACATGAATGTATTTTGTATATAAAGAGGTTCCTCATCATTATGTGATGTATTAGCACTGAAGAAGGGGTTGTCCTGAAAGCTTTGCTTGTTTTTGTTTTTCAATAAACTACCTGGCATTTGAAGTTGGAGTTTCTTTTTTCCTGTACTCAATCTCTGATGGTTGTTTACTACTGCAAGTCCTTTTTCCAATCTTAACTTCAGTCAGGTTGCATAATTCTATATAGAGTTGTTTTAGAGAATTTTTATATTTGAGCTATCCGATCCATACTTTTTTTCTGTGGAGTGGGGTGTGGCTGTTTAGACTATTTACTAATAAGGTATTAAGGTATTCACCTCCTTATCAGGTGAGAAAGTTTTTTAGGGCAGACCTATTAAAGACTTTCAATGTATTAATGAAGGAATCATTTTTGAATTTAGAAACATTTTGGGATGTTTTAAGTTGGTGGGTATTATGTTGGTAAGTAGTATTTCTATGGATATAGGGTGCTAAGTGCTCAATAAGTGAGTTTGGATAGATTCCAAATGTTGCAAATTACACGGGTCATAGACCAATATCCAGTCCAGAATTGCACCTTTATTGTTGATAAAGGTTTATATTACGTGAAGACAAAGTTTTACATGAGGATTTGCCAATAGATTTTTACATCTCCTGTTATGATGTTATCATAAGGTATGTTATTAGATGTCCAGGAGTGAAACATTACTACAATAATATATATATATATATATATATATATATATATATATATATATATATATATATATATATATATATATGGTTCCCCTTTATAATCTCGAAATACTGAAATCTCGAATTTCAGTATCTCAAAACTATGAAGTCGAATGACTCACAATCCTGAAACCCAAAATCACAAAACACACAATCACGAACATACATACACCATACACCATACAACTCACACACCATTCTACCCACAGCACACAAACTATACAACCCTACACTACATGTAAGCAGGGGGGCAAGCCCCCTGCACCCCCCCATGTGGGGGGGTTGCACCCCCCACACACCCACTACTTATATATACTAACTCCAAGATCGCACAAACAGAAAAAAAAAACTCACACCCAGACATTCTGCAGTCCCTCGCACACACACACACACACACACACACACACACACACACACACACACACACACACACGTACACAAACACCAACACATCCAGCACTCGCACACATACTTCCACCTCCCTACCCTAACCCACACGTACAACTTACAAAAAAAGTCTCATACACTCACTCACCTCAAATTCCGGACACCATCCCAGCCAAACACTTCACATAACGTAGTGTAAATGCATAAGCATGGATTCAAGATATTTGGATTCACACTTATGCACTATTGCTATTTTGAAGTTTTACCTTTATGGACTTGGGATACTGAAATTCAAGATTTCAGTATTTTGAGATTATAAAGGGGAACTATATATACAAAAAAACATACATACATAAAACATTTGAAAGTAGCCACCCACCTTCCCTTCCAAATGGCCAAGACACATTACATAAGCTACACATCACATAGGGCAAAAAAAAAAACACACCCACAGACAGTAGAAACAACTCAGTTGTTTGCCTGAATAAAAGTTTAGTTTATTCTTGTAGCATTTTTTTTTTATTCTGTTTTCTGTTTAATAACATGGTGTTTGTTTTTAGATATACAGATTAACTTTTACTATTACATACAATATAGAAAAAATTTTTCTTTTGTCCCCAGGAGGACATTTGCATTTTTTTCTTCTTTTTTTTTGACACAACTGCCCAAAGAGGGACTGTCCCTCGCAAAGTGGGACAGGTGGTAACCCTATTTGAAAGGTGTTAATTTTTTTTTGTCCCTTTCATATGTACAAGTTTCTCTAAATTCGAGATTCTGGTTTCGAGTTTATGACTTTCGAGTTTAGAAAAATTTGATCATATGAAGGGGAACCATATATATGTGTGTGTGTGTATATATATATATATATATATATATATATTTTTTTTTTTAATTTTAATACTTTCAGTATTTTTGTCATTTTGGAATTTGGAGACGTGTGAATTCAAAAACATGGAGGGAGTAGTTAAATCACTAATGCTCAGCTTAAGCCAAGTTTCTGCAATGGCAAGAATATCAGAGCTACACTGTGATAGTTCTGTAATTTTCTTACAAATGCTTTAAAATTTGACAGTGACATTACTCTCTTTTTGGTAGACAAGGTTTGATGTGCAGGTTTTATTAGGATGGATTGGTGGTGGTTTAATGGTAGTACGGTACAGTTGGGTAAAGGTATCGTGTGAGGTGCTGACTGAAGAAGGATTAGTTACGTTGCAATTTTGGAAGGATGACTCTTTACTATTTAAATTAGCTAGTGAGTTCATGGGTACTGGGTTAGGGTGGATGTTACCACAATGGGGAGTTGTTTATCAGTAGTACATCATTGATTTAGAGGCACTTGCATGAGTTTTATTTTTGAGTAGAAGGGTGGTAGTGAAGTATTTTGTGCTTAAAATAAAGACAATATCAGAAGTTAAAAAGACAGGGAGATATATTGGTATTGTTACTGCAAAATTTAATCACATGTTGAGTAAACTGCAGTGGGATATATATGTGTGTGTGTGTGTGTGTGTGTGTATATATATATATATATATATATATATGAATATATATATGAGTATATGGCGATAGTCAGGATGTTAGTAGCAGTAGAAAAAGGCATCATGTTTGAAAAAACATGTCTTAGAGTATAAGTGGCTGTTAGTCAGTGAATGTCATTGTACACCAGCAGAGTGACATACAAGTTACATACGTAAGTACATACTGGCCAAAATTAACAGTTTCAGATGGATGTGTGTACAGGACATCCTAGCAGCACATTGTACCCCACCTGCGCAAAATCAGTGTCTCTTTGTCTACTTCATGTGCATTGTAACAATACTGCAGTCAAGAACATTGCAAATACAGCTATATGTGTAGGTGTATGCACAGATATAGCTATGTAGGTAAAACAAACAAAAAGTTGAAAGAGCGTATATGTCAACATTTATCAGATGCAAGATGTGACTTAAATACTAATGACTTACCAAAGCATATAAGTGAGATGGGCACACAGCAACATTTTAAATTTAAGGTTATTCATCTGATGAACCTGTATATGAGATAATAGTATGTATACAGAAATGACAAAAAAATAATGGCATGTAAGATTGCATGCTGATGCACCACCAGGTTTGAATGTGTCTGTTAGTATAAAATCTGTACTAAAAACACAACATACAAATTTTATAAGAAAGTAAATTAATGGTTCTTTAAATTTTTAATATTGCTTTTGGTTACAATTAAAAGTTTACATAATTGAAGTATATTTTGATTGTGGCTATGTAGTTTGCACATTCCACTGTTTTTGACAGGTTGATTGCAACATGTGACTACTATTTAAATATTGATTGATGTTTGTAGATGTCTTTTCAGGCTTGTTGGCTGTTGGTGAAGCACCCACCAAGAGGAGAAAACGCTGAGAGAAGAAAGGAGCCACTTTTGAGACTTTAAATATTTTTCCTCTGTTTATTTGCTAAGTTTTTCTGCATATCCACCTATTTTGAGCATTTTCTGGCTTGCTAAATTTGATTTCTGCATTAGTAACTGTATTTAGAGCACAACCTAGAGCTGTTTACTGAATTTCCTGTTTGCACTTATTTTTAAAATCGTTTTTTTCTCAAAACTTGCATTTTATCTGTCTTTGGCCTAGCACTCTTGTGTGGGGTCATTTACTGCACTGTTATAACTTGTTGATACTTGTTAACCTCTGCTATCTCTGAAAAAACAAAAAAACAAAAAAATCTTGCTTTTTTCCCACTTTTCTGAGATTTAAAAAAGTTCAGTTACAGGCTTGCTGTTCTTGAACTGTTTGTAAGTTTCTGTGAGGCCATTTTTGCTTGGGCTAAAGGAAAGTCTCTCTGTTGATCAGTGGCAGTGAAAAACATTGAGCAGCCTGCCTGCCCCTGTGGGAGTGGTTACTGACTTGAAACTGTAGTTTTATTGGCCATTTTGGGTCAATTCCAAAACTCCTTCATCTTCCTCTCTTAAAACCTGGTTGCCTCGTGGTTTTGGCATCTTTTCAGGCTTGTTGGCTGTTGGTGAAGCACACACCAAGAGGAGAAAACGCTGAGAGAAGAAAGGAGCTACTTTTGAGACTTTAAGTATTTTTCCTCTGTTTATCTGCTAAGTTTTTCTGCATAGCCGCCTATTTTGAGCATTTTCTGGCTTGTTAAATTTGATTTCTGCATTAGTAACTGTATTTAGAGCACAACCTAGAGCTGTTTACTGAATTTCCTGTTTGCACTTATTTTTAAAATTTTTTTTTCTCAAAACTTGCATTTTATCTGTCTTTGGCCTAGCACTCTTGTGTGGGGTCATTTACTGCACTGTTATAACTTGTTGATACTTGTTAACCTCTGCTATCTCTGCAAAAACAAAAAAACAAAAAAAATCTTGCTTTTTTCCCACTTTTCTGAGATTTAAAAAAGTTCAGTTACAGGCTTGCTGTTCTTGAAATGTTTTTTAGTTTCTGTGAGGCCATTTTTTGCTTGGGCTAAAGGAAAGTCTCTCTGTTGATCAGTGGCAGTGAAAAACATTGAGCAGCCTGCCTGCCCCTGTGGGAGGGGTTACTGACTTGAAACTGTAGTTTTATTGGCCATTTTGGGTCAATTCCAAAACTCCTTCATCTTCCTCTCTTAAAACCTGGTTGTCTCATGGTTTGGGCATCTTTTCAGGCTTGTTGGCTGTTGGTGAAGCACCCACCAAGAGGAGAAAATGCTGAGAGAAGAAAGGAGCCACTTTTGAGACTGTAAGTATTTTTCCTCTGTTTATTTGCTAAGTTTTTCTGCATAGCCACCTATTTTGAGCATTTTCTGGCTTGTTAAATTTGATTTCTGCATTAGTTACTGTATTTAGAGCACAACCTAGAGCTGTTTACTGAATTTCCTGTTTGCACTTATTTTTAAAATCATTTTTTTCTCAAAACTTGCATTTTATCTGTCTTTGGCCTAGCACTCTTGTGTGGGGTCATTTACTGCACTGTTATAACTTGTTGATACTTGTTAACCTCTGCTATCTCTGAAAAAACAAAAAAAAAAAAATCTTGCTTTTTTCCTACTTTTCTGAGATTTAAAAAAGTTCAGTTACAGGCTTGCTGTTCCTGAACTGTTTGTAAGTTTCTGTGAGGCCATTTTTTCTTGGGCTAAAGGAAAGTCTCTCTGTTGATCAGTGGCAGTGAAAAACATTGAGCAGCCTGCCTGCCCCTGTGGGAGTGGTTACTGACTTGAAACTGTAGTTTTATTGGCCATTTTGGGTCAATTCCAAAACTCCTTCATCTTCCTCTCTTAAAACCTGGTTGCCTCGTGGTTTTGGCATCTTTTCAGGCTTGTTGGCTGTTGGTGAAGCACCCACCAAGAGGAGAAAACGCTGAGAGAAGAAAGGAGCCACTTTTGAGACTTTAAGTATTTTTCCTCTGTTTATTTGCTAAGTTTTTCTGCATAGCCACCTATTTTGAGAATTTTCTGGCTTGTTAAATTTGATTTCTGCATTAGTAACTGTATTTAGAGCACAACCTAGAGCTGTTTACTGAATTTCCTGTTTGCACTTATTTTTAAAATCATTTTTTTCTCAAAACTTGCATTGTATCTGTCTTTGGCCTAGCACTCTTGTGTGGGGTCATTTACTGCACTGTTATAACTTGTTGATACTTGTTAACCTCTGCTATCTCTGAAAAAACAAACAAAAAAAAAAATCTTGCTTTTTTCCCACTTTTCTGAGATTTAAAATAGTTCAGTTACAGGCTTGCTGTTCTTGAACTGTTTGTAAGTTTCTGTGAGGCCATTTTTGCTTGGGCTAAAGGAAAGTCTCTCTGTTGATCAGTGGCAGTGAAAAACATTGAGCAGCCTGCCTGCCCCTGTGGGAGTGGTTACTGACTTGAAACTGTAGTTTTATTGGCCATTTTGGGTCAATTCCAAAACTCCTTCATCTTCCTCTCTTAAAACCTGGTTGCCTTGTGGTTTTGCACATTTTTGAGCATGGCGCACCAACGGGCAGCGCTGCCTGATTGGGTTTAAACTATTCCTGGCTCCACAAAGTCTGCTCGTCACTTTTTTCCTTAGAACTGCTCTATCTCTCAATTTAAACACCATATTATCATTCTAATGCCCTTCACTGGTCCAATTAAGTAATCCTACAAGTTAGCACTATTAAACCATAAGCACTACTTACTTTTATACTCTCTACGATTACCCTGTCCTCTATTGGTCCGTCTTAATTTCAGTTTCCCTGTTACTCTAGCATGTCCAAAGGTCAGTCAATGGTTTCCTCTCCAGTCCAGCTGGTGAATCTGGGAATTTTGAGGCAATGTTACAACTGTCTCATGTACACGGACAACCCTCTCCTCCTTCAAACAGGTTCAAATATATGTGAGAGATGCAACTATTTAGCCAAACTGGAGGCTGAGCTCTCTCATCTCAAAACTGGTGTAACCAGTCAGGAGGAGAAGGTAACCTCACACAACACAATTCCAGTATCACATAGTCCCACCACATCAGTGAACCAAACACATAAATAAACAAAAACATACTTGGAGGCTCTAAATAAAAATCTACCTAAGCAACAGAGACCTCCAAAGCAGACATCCAAGCAAACGCTACCTCAAAACAAAACACACACAACACATAACCCACAAAGTCAGTGTGCCAAGCAGCCACAGCCCTTAAGGCTGAATAACACACCTGATACTCTTGTTATAGGTGACACTATTGTCAGACACACTGACGTCCTGCTCACCAGGCTGAATAAAGAGAAGGTCACGGTGAGCTGCCTGTCGGGTGCTAGGATCCGACACATAACACAAGCACTCAGGTCACTCCAAAGCAAATACAAATATTACTCAGTCATTGTATATGCTGGTGTGAATGACCTGAGACGTACCTCCCTGGACTACATGAAAAGAGACATAGAGGAGCTCTCCGATCATGTAGCCCAGGCTGGTATGACCCTGACCTTGAGCAGCATCTTACCCTCACCTAGAATGATGCCACAGTACAAAGACAAAATGATCGATTTTAACAATTGGCTAAAATTTTGGTGTCATTCAAAGGGGATCCAGTGTCTGTCAGCCTGGGATGACATGCTCGACAAGCCACGTTGCTTCACTAGGAACGGCTTGCACCTGTCACCACTGGGCTTTCGGATATTGGCAAAGGCTCTTGCCACCCCCATAGTGCCTTTTTTAGGCAAGGCTCAAAAGTAAAACCCACCCCCATAGACAGCACAAGGAACAAGAAACTAAGGGTAATGCTGCTAAATGCCAGAAGTCTTAACCTCAAGATGCATGCACTCGAAGCTCTCCTCAGTATGGAGAACATCAATATCTGTGCAGTGACAGAAACCTGGTTCAAGGCTCCAGAGAGCACCCCAGCACTACCAGGCTATACCTCGTATCATGCTTTTCGACCCCAAAACCCAGACCGAACCACAAAAGGAGGGGGAGTTTCCATATTTATCAAGGATATCCACACCTCCAGGTAAGTGGCATTGCACAAAGTATCAGAGACCATCCATGTGCAACTAACAGTGGGCAAGACTGCTTTTCAGTTTATAGCATCCTACAAACCACCCTCTCAAAGTCAGGAATCCCATTCGGCTTTCCTGAAAACATTGGAGAACATGAAGATCTCTCCGAACACCATTATACTGGGCAACTTCAACTACCCAAACATTGACTGGGAGCACTACTCAAGCCCCAGCACCTTAGCCCAAAGATTCCTGGAAATTATTAACTCAAATGCTATGGAACAACTAGTCACCACTCCCACAAGAGGGGACAACATACTAGACCTGATCATTACCAACATGGGGACTCTATGCTCCACACCAGAAGTATATCCCTCATTGGTAAGATCAGACCATAAATTAATTTCACTGGATGTCCACATCCTGACCCCACCCCCAGCCCAGAAAACCACAGTGAAAAACTTCTCAAAAGTGAACTTCTCACTTCTCAAAACCGAAATGGAATCCTTCAAGGCCCCAGGGCCAGTGGAAACTACAGCCCAAACTGCAGAATCCTATATAAATGCATTTTACGGACATCTCCAGGAATGCATGGATCATGCTATCCCAAACAAAACCAAGACCCAATCATCCAAAGGCAGGCGTCCAGTCTGGTGGACCCCTGCCATGAATAAACTGTACAACAGAAGGAGGAAGCTACTACATGATAGAGCAAAATCCCTAATAGGGAAGGCATCTCTGATCAGTACTAGCAAAAAATTACAATCCCTCATAAAATCCTCCAAATCTAGCTTCGAGAGAAAAATTGCACAGGACACCAAAGACAATCATAAGGCTTTATTCAGTTATGTTAGAAACCTGGGATGCAACTCCCAGACTTGTTCTGAGTTGATTCTAAACAACAAAAAATACACTGAACCCACAGACATCGCCAATATCCTGGCAGACAGGTTCAGTGCAAACTTCTCCACCCCCTCCCCCACAAAAGAGCAAGTATCTATCCCGGCAGAGGGCTGCCTCCCAAACATCTCAGATGCTCAGGTGAAGGCTGCCCTCTCCAAAGCAAAAAACACTGCTTCCATGGGACCAGATGGCATCCCAGGTTGCGTCCTACATGAACTACAAGAGGAACTAACCCCTCAAATAAAACAGCTATACAATCTCAGCCTCACTACAGGATATGTGCCCACAGAATGGCGTACAGCAACAGTGGTCCCACTCCACAAAGGTGGAGCCTCTACGGACCCTGGAAACTATCGCCCCATAAGCCTGACTAGCTTAGTCTGCAAGGCTATGGACAGGATCATCATAGAGCTCATAAACAAAGACATTGGGGACCTACAGACACTAGATCCTACCCAGTTCGGCTTTGTCAAGGGCAGATCCTGCCTTTTGAACCTGGTTGACTTCTTTGAAACAGTCACCAAAGCCATAGATGAAGGGAAGGTAGTCCACACAGCCTATCTGGACCTTGCAAAGGCATTTGACACAATACCGGGCATCATAGACAAGCTATCCAGCTTAAATATAAACCCCTATGTCACAAGATGGGTCGCAAACTGGCTCAAAGACAGAACCCACAGAGTGAGAGTTGCTGGAGCCATGTCAGACTCGAAACCAGTCACAAGTGGTGTCCCACAGGGTTCTGTCCTGGGACCACTCTTGTTCGGTATATACTTTTCCGAGGTACAGGCAAACGTGGGAGGACTATGGCTCACCAAGTTCGCAGACGACTGCGAACTGGGCGCAATAATCAACTCTCCAGCTGACACAAACATCCTTCAAAAAGGTCTCACAGAGACAGATAACTGGTGCCAGCACCATGGTTTAAAGCTAAATGCAAAAAAATGTATAGTCATACCCTTTGGCAAAAACAATGTGCCCACAAATTACCACATAGGTGGAAACCCATTAAGTACAGAGAAAGTTATTAGGGACCTGGGGACCCAAGTTGATAGCAATCTCTCCTTTGAAAACCACATTGCCAAAGTGGTTAGAAAGACCTTCTACATAGCCCACCTCATCACGAAGGGTTTCACATCTAGATCAAGAGAGGTAATTGTGCCCCTTTATTCATCCCTCATCAGGCCCATCATAGAATACAATGCCCCTTTTGGGATGTACCTTACCCGACACCTGCAGCAATTAGAAGGACCCCAAATGTATCTCACCAAGAGGATCAAGGATCTCAAATAGATGCCATATGCTGCTCGGTTAAAAAAACTCCAGCTCTACTTAGTTGCATACCGCCTACTTCGAAGCGATCTATGCCTGACATACAAAGCTATGTCAAATCCAGAATTAATGGACATGCTCCACCTCAGTAAATCTAAATCCCTTAGAGCCACACGCTCGAGGGACTTGAACCTCAGCACAGAAATAAATAGAACTTGCTGGAGGGACAGGTTCATAACCCAGAGGCTCCCTTCACTCTGGAATAGAATTCCAGTTCATGTGAGGCAGAGCACCTCACTGAATCTCTTCAAGAAGAATCTCGATAAGTGGATGGGGGATCGTAGGTTTGTCCCAGGGATTACTCCCGTGTCACTATTAGACAGAGGCACAGTAAACTAAACCTTAAAAAGGGCACAGTATACTCAAATCAAGGGGTGGCGTAAGCCATACAGAATCGGGCTAGGCTTATAATTGCCCCAGGGCAGATAGCCTAATATGAACCTATGAACCTATTGTGATGCATTGAGAAAGGGCTTGTTTTGCCTAAAAGCTTTGCTTGTTTTATGCATATTTATTCTTATTAACCATTTTGGTGTTTCAGAGCTCTGGCCTGGATTTTAGTTTTGTTTAGAAGATATGTGCCCTGGCAGCTCCGATGATTTCAGCCCTAAGTATATTGTTTTTTCTATGTTTCCTCATGATGGTAGCAGATGGTATTCTTGGAGCACTTCACCACAGGTCTATGGCCTATACTCATGTGGTAGCCCAAACAATGCTAGATAGAAGGCCATGGCCTTATCTTAAACAGCAATGAATGTGGTATACAGGTATCCATGCACTCTTGTATGTTATATTTCTGCATAGCAACCAAAGAGAAAAATCCTGACTGGACCACATAACACCCTGGAAAAGTGTAACATGTCCACATACTACCAGTGACTACAGGCGTACCATGATCATTTCATGTAGTATCCTAGGAAAATGCAACTTCATCACATGCTTTGCTTCTATTCACCTATCACATGCCTTTCCTTACATGCCAGCATTGTCATGAATTGCTGTGATATACCATATAGTTCTGTAACAGTTACTATCATATCATGTTTTCACCAGCCAGATAGGCAAAGAAGTGGCTACTGCAATCTCAACTTATATGACGCAATCCTATGTGGCACTGTCATAGGCTTAAACTCCATGAAGGAAACAGAAATCTACATATTCCTCAATCTTTCAGCATAAGTCCTCAAATTATTAAGAAACACAGCTCATTTATGAATAACTGACTGATAAGCAGTATCTTATTTCTTCAAGTTAATTATATTTATATAGCTCATGGTATACTGACATTACTATTGGTTCTTATATAGGCCTACAGTACAGGTGTTAGAGTGTGGAATATGGCACTTAACTAAACTCTTCCAGGGTAATTTTCTGGATTTCCTCTAACAATCATCCAACTATGCATGATTGATGATCTAGGTCATCTAATAGATACCTGACTTGCATTTCTGTTTGGTAATTACCAGTCCTCTACTAAATGTCAACAGTGATCCCACATCAGATGTTCATAATAGAGAAGGCTCTTCTTGGGTCTCACCGACAAGCTTCTTATTCAATATAGAGATGATGCATCATTGTGGTCTCTCTGATTGTGTGTTGGTGCATCTACATAGTGCAGTCTCTGCTAGGTCACCATTGCCTTGTTGATAACAGGACACCTTGTAGGAAGCCATCTACAGCAGAATAACCATAGACCACTCAAATTATCACTTTTTGAATTTCATATGGTGTTTTGAAGGGCGGTCCTTCAGCAAATAAGTTGGACATGTTTGTCATGTTTGCTAGCCTTATTCTCATTGTCTTATACATGGTCACATGTATTCTACCTCTGATATTGCCATGGGTGCAGAGGCATTGTTATGTATTCAGCAATGTATTCTTAGTGGATTGAATGCAGTACTCTAATAGAAACTAATGGGATTCTGTCACATTCTGTGCTAATGAAGTTCATTAATGGCATCTGTTGTAAACCTTAGACTGCATCCACAATGAAATAAACTTTCTATCAGTCTTTGGATACTAAAGTCGTTTCTGCCTATTGCTCTTTTAGTTGAAATTGCATATACTCTGAGTAAAGTTATACTTTTTTCCCTTACAAGTGAGCAGTTACTATCCACTATATCTTGTATTACTCTAGGTATGTGTAAACCTGACAACAAGCAGTTACAATACCATTTCTACAATGTATGCAGCTGTGCCAGGCTCTGTAAATATCTGCAACCTTTAAACGTAACTGTATATTATAAAATGTTAATTCTTATGCTACTGTTTCACTTGCTGTAAACAACTGCATGTTATACTGTTTTGCCTGTTCCAAGGCACATTTGTTACCGAGTTGTGGACCCATTTCCATGACACTTGTCTGTGTCTGTCAGTATCTGCAACATCTGAGTGTTGGGTTTGTTGTCTACAAATGTCAGTTGCTCCATATTTTTTGTTCCATGAGCATATTTTTCACAGAGTTGTAGACTCATTTCCATGACAAATGATGCTTTGCCTGTGTCTGTAATATTCAAAATCTGCAAGAGTTGGGTTTGCTCTCAATAACTGTATGCAGCACTGTACTGAATGTTCTATGGACACATTTGCTGCAGAAGTACAGATCCATTTCCATAATAACTGCTTTTGTGTTGGTGTCTGTTGGCATCTGCAGCCTATCAGTACTGTATTTGCTGTCTGCAAATGTGTATTATGTTATGGTAATTGCTATGCCACATGTTGCATCCCTAGGGCATCTGCAGTTGTGTTGATATATTTCATACCCTGAACTGCCTCTCCATATGTTTTTTTTCTTCCAATGTGTATTTAGATGTATACTTGCATGCTTGGTTAGACAGACTGATGACCCATGTAATCACTGCTCCCAGACACTCCTGCCTTATTTTGCAGTTCCTGTATCTCAGAGATTGCTAAGTCTTATTTGACAAGTGAAATTCTGTTTGACATCAAACCATTTGTTTTGTTGCATGGTATGCAACAAGATTCAGTAATTACATTAATTATGTCACCATAATGTATGCATACCATGTGGCATGTTCCATATAATTATTCCAACATTGCTCTAGTGCCAGGTGACTTTCAATATGGATCTGTCTTGTAAATATTTTGCAAGTGTAGTGGGAATGTTGTCTGAGCACATGTGATGGCTTCCCACAACGCACATTATGCAGTCATGTTTGGGTGGTGCATATCTGTACAGCCCACTAATTTTGCCATGCACAGTAAGTCATATGCTAATGTCACTTGTCCATTAACCACATAACTTTTAGCTGTATGTAGCATACCCTTCTTGGTGACATAACTATGACAACTGCACAATAGCAGATTGCACTATGACTACCACTGGTCAGTTGGGTGTTTCCAGCACTGTATGCTTTATATTGCTGTATTTCCAGATGTCTTGTCCATGCCAGAGTCTGCACAGCTTCACTGCCATTGAGAGTAAATGCTCTGTGAGTCCACACCAGAGGACTGGTGAGACATAATTGTGACAGTTCAGGATTACTCTCCCTGGGAAGACACTGTTTAATATGCAAATGACACTGGTGGGCATGAAAGGACCATGTGAACATACTGTTGACATCTGACATACATGATGGACATTGCACCATGGTATGCACAATGAGACAGAGAAGGAGAGAGACACTAATGGTGATGTGCCATCACCAATGCTTCTTATAGAGAAATGGAATTATTTTTTTTTGTCTTACATACATGTTTGGAGTGGTGACAGGCAAATGCCTGGAGGTAGCATTGAGGTTGGTGTACCACAGCATACAAATAGGATCATAAAGGTGTGATATGATGGGTCTATATTAATTCATCGAAGGTTCAGTTCAGCGAACCTTTCTTCATAGAACCCTAACCATTGAACATGTACTTCAGTGAACGTTCTCACTGAAAAAAATTTAAACAGGGAAACTAAACACTTGGCCAAAACAACACAGAGCAGACACCACAGTATGTAAAACCCACCAAGGTTGAGGGGCTTTGCCCTCCCACACTCCTCAATGTGGAGGGGCTGCACACCCATCCCCCCTAACTATATATACCAACTCTGAGATTGCACTACAGTGGGGGAAAGGGCAAATTTGTGCTGCTGACCAACTGCTTCCTTTCCCTATGCAAATTTTTCACTGATATGAACATTCACTAAAATTAATGTTTGATGGTTAGGGTTCAGTGAGGAAGGTTCACTGAATTGAACCTTCGATTAATTAATATTGCCTCATCACATGACATCCACTGATCCATTGTCAGGGTATTGTAGTGGTATATACTTATATATGTGCAATGTCTGAAGAGGTGCAAGACTTAGAATTTGATGTGCTAAACCAGGCAGCCTACATTACTTATTATATAAGTGAAAAATGTGCTTGGCTTGACTGGATACTGTGTTGAAATGCAGTGTTTTTTCAGGGCCACATGCAGGGTTCCGCTAGGAAAAGTGGTGAAAGTATGTATACATGCGTGCCAATATGGCATTATTCTGTATTGCATACACCTATGCCTTACTACTGTGTAATACACATTGATGTAGAACCATATTTGTAGCTACCTTCTTTTTCACGCATTTCAGCTCCTGCGGGTGGGTGTCCTCGCACTCCTCTTCCTCTGACGTTGAGGTAGATTATGATGTAGAAACACAGAGTACACCATGTGAGACACTGGCCACAGCAGTAGGGGAAGATGTATACAGACCCACATCAGCAACAGTATCCTGCTATGATGCAGCCTCTTCTACATTTGTGGGTCTACCTACACATGGCTGAGCAGGTCACCTGTCAGGTGATGAAGAGGACACAGACTATCCCCTTGCATCCTTAAATAGTACTCCCTCTGTCAAGGAAATGCATCCATGGTAGGCATCTGAGGCCAGGAGGGTGCACACAACTATTTGCCACACCTCAATGGATGGATGCCAGAAGGAGTGTGCCTGCTGCTGCAATCTGGTGAATGGTCAGCAACACATAGGAACTAAAGAGTGTACCATTGTTTTGACCTCTGACTGTGCTGTACGCTGTCTGTGATAAATGATGATATGGAGTACCATGCAGAGGTCATTCCTACCATTTCATTGCATATGAGCATTGTGGCAAACATTGCACACTGTGTTGAGTGGACCTTGTCTGTATTACATGTGCAAATCCAGTGTGTTCCATATGCCATATCCAAAATGAGCCACCATTTGGCCCATTTACCTTGGGTTAGGGGAATGCATAGCCATGGACATATCACGTGTAGCACTATGTCTTTTTTCAGGCAGGAATCTCAGCAAATTACCAGTGATCCTGTTGATCATATCACCCACCCACAGCACATCCCTATCTGCACTCCACCACTTAGCCATGCTGTTATATCCACAGTATACTGTGTCGCACCTGGAGAAAAATATGACATCCCCAGTTCAAACTAGGAGTTATGTCATTTCCTCAGCTGTCATTGGGGCCTGAAGGCATGGTGTGGTCCACCACAATGAATGCCCTTAGATGCATTAGTGCCACAAGCATAGTATCCTCTTGCACTGTGGCTGAGTATTCTCTCCTGCCTGTGGTGATGATGACTATGCCACCAACAACTGCTTGTAGATATGTATAGTACTACAATGGTCTGACACAACAGGCCTTGCCACATATGATATACAACCTTTGAAAATCTGTAGGTGTTAGTTAATGTTGACATGGTCAGTAGCCTACATTCCTATGATGTGCATTTCCATTTTTGCATATATACATCAGGAATGCAGTGGTCTACATTTCTATGATGTGTATATGCAGAAACAGAAATATGCCTTTTGGTAATATATTTGTTATAAAGTGCCTGCATACACAAATGTCGTACTCCTGTACAATCATAATGCTCACACATTTCCTTCTTATCTGTTATATTATAGCTTATACATAGTCTACCAGTTGCATGTGTGACACATACAATATGATCAAGGAATACAAACAGGTACACAAACAAATGAGTGAATAACATACCACCTTTGCGATGCACAGAAGGACAACTCAAAGAATTTCTGAAAAAAGTAAGAACAAAAGCACTTAACTTTGGAATAAAGCTTTGGTACATTACAGCTGGCTTTGAGTTGTCCTTCTGTGCATCTCAAAGGTGGTTTGTTATTATTACATACTATATGATACTGAAGTATGATGATGTCTGCAACCATGAGATATGTGGATGAGCACAATATGGCAAGTCCAAGTCTTGCTGTGGTTAGCATATTACTCTGGTAACAGACAACCATGTTACATGTATATTGTCCAGATGACCTACATGTACCCACTGCAACTCTGCTCTGGCTCTCATGTCCTCACATGTGATGTTGGCATTCAAGTTACACACACAGCTGCACATATATACTTCCTTTCCACTCTACTCACTCTTCTGCCATTTCAGTCTGAAATCACATTCCTTGCTTGTTCCTAATGCATGACAGTATGATTACCTGCTTATGCTACCATTGCTGCCTGCTGGGCAAAATTATAAATGGGAGCGTCTATTGGTTTTGCCAAACATACTTTGATGTTGCAGCTTTTTGCCTGCATTTTTGCCTTGTGTAGACTCATATGGTGTACTTATCCTACAAGAAACAGCATGTCTTATACTTTTACACGCCCATTTTATCTTGCTGTCCTATTGCTACGTGTGTCAAACCTGTGGGCCTAACTATTATCTATGCAGCTGTCATTGCTTTGATATCCTATTTTGTCTCCTTGTCGTACGTATACATCATTTGTGCCAAACGATATGTATCAGGCCCGTGTTCTACATGCTATCATCTGAGGTGCCTTCCTGCTTACTCTCTTCTGCATATCTGTCCATTACCACTGTCAGGGGACTGCCAAACATAACTCTAAACCTCTTAGAGCAAGAAATCTGGACAAAGCCATAAATAATGTAAAGGACAAAGGCTCATAAATAAGGAGATTTTTTAAAGATTGCACTTACAAATATAGAAAGTTGATAGAATAACAGGTTTTACCTTAGCATTAATTTTTTGAAGGATATGAAGTCTGAAACTCAACTGTCTCGCATTATTTTTTTTAATTCAGCCTTCAATGATTTGCCAGTAATTTGTCAGGGAAAACTAAACATTTATGAGCAACAGGGCAAAAACATGAGGCAAAAATCTGGACATTCTGCGAAAATCTGGACAGTTGAGGGGTATGCTGCCAAAAAATATCACAGAGGCATACACTCATAGCATCCCCTAAACCTGTCAGTACACATGTGCTACCAATACTATATGGCTGCCTGTTTTTACACCATAGCTTATTATGTCATCCTTGCCTACTAAGTGTGTATATACCTTGCTATATCACATATATTGCTGTTTTGTGAATATCTTGTGCAGTTATATTGATTTACACTGTACATGTATGTCTGTATCATGGATCCATGCACAGGCTATACATGTATACGTGTCTGTCAGATGTTGTATTGGCTTCTGACCAGGTATGAATTACCATCATACATTGCTCTCTGTGCTCACATACTTATGTCTTAGTGTTTTAACTAGGCATTTCCAGGTTGCCTGTGTCTGCATATACGACCATGGCCTGAGTCACTCACATCTTGCTGGTGCTTCAGTTGTGTACTCATTCGGTAATGCATGTGATTGTTCACCTTCAGCTGCCTGGGGGTTTTGGGGTAGTTTATTGATAACTTCGGCTGACAAAACACTTGTTTTTGGATACAAATGAAGCATCATTGTATAAATATATATGTCTGTACTAAACTAATGACTTTCTGCTTTTCCCGGTTAGGGGTCGCCACAGTGTAGCTCCAGTCTGCCCAACCTTCAAAAAAGGCACACCCTTTCAAGCACACACCTACCTGCATGTCCTTAAACATCACTCGACTATGGGGAGGGCATGCAGTTTCCACACAGAAGGCACTCCAGCCAAGAATCGAACCTGAGAGCATCTTGCTGTGAGGTGACAATGCTAACCACTGCACCACTGTGGCTCATATATATGTCTGTGTGTGTACACTTGTGTATATCTTTATAATAAATATATATATATATATATATATATATATATGTGTGTGTGTGTGTGTGTGTGTCTGTGTGTGTGTGTGTGTGTGTGTGTGTGTGTGTGTGTGTGTGTGTGTGTGTGTGTGTGTGTGTGTGTGTGTGTATGTATGGGTCCCTATCAGTTGATTCAGTTTTCGGAAAGTCAAAATTCATATGGTCAAGACCATATGATCGAGTTTTTGAAAAGTGGAAGATTTTGAATAAAGATCACAGTACAGTGTAGATTGGGAAATTTACCCCCTTTCCTCACTGTAGTGCTATCTTGGAGTTGGTATATATCATTTGCAGGGGGTATGGGGGGTGCAGTCCCCAAGGGGGGTGCAGGAGGGGGCTTGCTCCCCTGCAAAAGCATAAAAATGGTAGACTTTTGTGTTTTTCGTGTTTTTTTTTTTTTTTTTTTTTTTTTTGATGTTCGAGTTTTTGGAAACCTGATCATATGGCCTCGACTGTATGTATTTCGAGTTTCTGAAAACTCAGTCATATGACATTGACCCATATGTATATATCTATCTATATCTATCTATCTATATATATATATATATATATATATATATATATATATATATATATATATATATACATACATATACATAGACATACATATACAGCTATATATATATATATATTATTTTATATATTATATATGTATGCAACATAGATATCTCTCTATCTATCTATGATATACATAGATTAAAAGAGAGATAAGTGCATGTGTTCATCTGTGTATATATACCCTTGTTGACCAATCAAAAAAGATCCACTGATCAAGCTGCTTTAATAGTTGCCAAATGATTGTTGATGTTAAGTGCAGTTCAGTTAATGTCAACTCATGGTTACTGTAAGAAAAATCATCCATGTCTGTGCTCTGTCTTTGGCATTAACAAGAACACACAGCCTGTAGCTGTTCACTGATAGATGGACACCCATTGCTGTGGTTATTGTACGAATCCATCACATTGACAGTCTTCATGTGTTACGTTGACTTTGAACTTCACAAGGAATGATGTCTTGTTTCTAATGATTTTTTTCTTTACATGTTATGTCTGAAGTATAAAGGATAATATGAACCATGAGGAAATACATACGTCTTATTTCATCCAGTATTGATTGATCTGTTCTTTGGGAATCCCCTGGTATATGCAATATGCTTCTCCAACACCATAATTCAAAGGAGTAAGTTTTCTTCCTGCCTTGTTTTTTAACTGTCCAACTTATCTGATCCATACAATGCACTGAAAAATACAATACATGGTCAAACTGAATCTTCATACATGATAAAAAATGTGATGCCCCACCACTGGACCAGTAATCAAGGAGTCTCATTCCTCATCACTGGCAACAGTGGGGGACGTACACTGGGAGGATGACAAGTACCACACAGTATTTCCAGATGCAGCTCTCTGCATCAAGTGCAATTTCCCTTAAGAGCACACAGAGATCACAGTCAGTCCTGGGCTGGTTTCTCCCTCTTTCTCCAGATCCCCAGTAAGACTCCCCACTGACACAGCTATAGAAATGAGTCCTTAGCCAGGGTTCAAAGGCAAGTCCTCCAACACTCTTTCTGTCCAACCAGTGCTTTGTGTCCCTGCCCAAGCAGCTGACACACACTGTTGGAGATTTGTTTTACACAAACACACACACGCGTGCACACACACACACACACACACACACACACACACACACACACACACACACACACACACACACACACACGCACGCACACACACACACACACACACACACCTGGGAAAGGCTGGCACAGGTTTACTAGCTATGTCCCCTTTTCCCAGACTATAACGTAGTTATCACTGCCACCAGCCAACTCATTCTCAGCTACTTTAAGGCCCTTAACAAAGTGTGTTCAGTCTTACTCTGTAATGGTAGTTTGACCAAGAGTATGGCTATTAGGAGTGGCCCACACAGTGTCACCAAATAAATATGTAAGTACTCTCAGAACTTAAATATCTCTAGACATATCAGCCACAAGGAAAGGTTTAAATATATTTAATAATAAATATTAAAATAAAATAAAATAGTATATATTTACAGTGACGTTAAAGAGACTAGAGGAAATATGTAAAACAACATTGCAGGACAGTCTCAAATAAATAAAGAAAAATATCTAAACTAAGTCCATGGCAGGGCTAGCCACCCAGCGGTGTAAACCTTGGCTCAAGATGATTGTCACCGCAGAAGTGACACCCTGACCCCATGTGCAAAAATATGAAAAAGGGGTTAAGGATGGGTGGATGGATGGATCTAAACTAAGTGTTGCTATATTCCTGACTATATCTAAGAGAATTATACAGTTCCCTAGACCTACTTACTGTAGAGCAAGGCAGATGTAGTGAATGGATTTTCCTTGGTTGTTGTCAGATCCAAGACATAATACAGACTGAAAAGAAATCCACACAGGCCTGCACTTCCTTCCATGCTGCTGGCAAATGTATGCTCACTGGTGAGCAAGATGGACTATTTAAGGATGGATCTTTTCACACAATTTAAGGTGAGAAAGAGTTGTTTACTCGTGTTCACTGAAACTTGACTGAACTCCAGTATAAATCATAGTAAAATATATGTAGAGGGAATGTCATTAGTCAATGCTGACAGAAATCAGTCTCGCTGTGGTAAATCTCGTGGAGGGGGTGTATGTGTGTATATCAACAACAGCTGATGTACAAACTGTAAAATAATCACCTCTCACTGCTCAGAGAACTTTGAGTTCATGTCACTAAAATGCAGACCCTTCTACTTGCCTAGGGAATTGAATGGAGTGAGCATAATAACCGTAGTGCTAATACCAACGTGGCATTGAACATTCTGTATCTGTCAATAAATGACCTCCAGAATAAGAACCCTGAGTTTGCCCATATAATTGCAGGTGATTTCAATCAAGCTGACTTGAAATCTGTATTACCCCATTACCATCAACATGTGAACTTTGCAACAAGAGGGGAGAATACTCTGGACAGGATGAGAACAAATGTAAAACTGGCCTGCAATGCAGTACCTTATCCATACCTGGGCAACTCAGACCATCTGGCCATGATGCTGCTTCCTGCATACACACCACTGCTGAAAAGAGGCAAACCTACAAGCAAACAAGTAAGGATATGGCCAGAGGGAGCAGTCTTGGCACTACAGGACTGCTTCAAATGTATGAACTGGTCAGTGTTTAGAGATGCAGCTTACTGAACCACCATATTGATCTGGAGGAGTGTACAGAATCTGTAATGGCCTATATTTCAAAATGTGTTGATGACATAACAGTCATCAAATGTATCGCCATGTATGCTAATCAGAAATCCAGGGTATCTGGTGATGTATATGAGCTCCTAAAGGCACGAAATTCTGCATTTAAAGTAAAAGACAACAATGCCCTAAGAGCGGCCAGAGCAAATCTAAGTAGAGGTATAAAAGAGGCTAAGAGGACTTATGGACATAAAATTCAGGGACACTTCTCTGACCAAAGGGACTCCAGACGTCACTGGCAAGGCATTCAAGCCATAACCGAATGCAGGCCTGTGTCCTCCCCATGTGATGACAACACAGAATTTCTGAACAAACTAAACACCTACTTCAGCAGATTTGTTATGGACAACAACACTGTGCCAAATAAGCTCCCTGTCAAACAGGGTGAGGAGGTGCTATGTCTAAGAACATCTGATGTTCTGAAGACTGTAAGGCAAGTAAACCCAAGAAAAGCAGTTGGTCCTGATAATATGGGAAGGGTTCTAAGAGACTGTACTACCCAACTGTCCACTGTACTAAAAGATATATTCAACACATCCCTGCAACTAGCCATTGTACCCAGTTGCTTTAAAAATATGACAATCATTCCCTTACCCAAAAAATCTCAGCTGACAAGCTTAAATGATTACTGGCCAGTTGCTCTTACATCAACAGTAATGAAGTGTTTTGAGCGGTTGATCAAGAACCATATCTCTTCAAGCCTACCTGCAACACTGGATACATTACAGTTTGCTTATAGATCTAACCCATACCTCTCAACCTTTTAGTGCAAGAAATCTGGACAAAGACTGACAAAACGGGGGGACAAAGGCCCAAAAATAGGGACATAATTCAAATATTGCTCTTATAAACATAGAAAGTTACTAGAGTAACAGGGTTTGTGTTAACATACATTTCTGAAGGATTTGACATTTGAAACTCAAATGTATGCCAGTATTTAGTGACTTCAGTTCTCAGATCATCCCAGTGATTTGCCAGAAAACCACAAATTTTATGAGGAACAGACCAAAAATATGAGTCAAAATTCTGGACACTCAGCGAAAATCTGAACAGTTAAGAGGTATGATCTAACTGCTGCATGACTGATGCAATAGCTACAGCACTTCATAAATCCTTGGCACATCTAGAGAACAAGAATTGCTATGTGAGAATGCTGTTCATCAATTTTAGTTCCATTTTTAACACTGTCATCCCTCAGAATCTGATACTGAAGCTGATCCAGCTGGGCATTAACACCCCCCTATGTAACTGGATTCTGGACTTTCTCATCAACAGACCACAAAAAGTACGTGTGGCAAATAACAGTTTAGCCAGTATTACACTGAGCATGGATGTCCCTTAGGGCTGTGTCCTGAGTCCTCTGCTGTTCACCTTGTTGATGCACGACTGCATGGCCAAGCATGAATCCAACAAAATCATCAAGTTCATGGATGATACTATTGTCATAGGTCTTGCCAGAAATGGTGAGGAAACAGCCTACAGGGATGAAGTGGAGCATATGATAGGCTGGTGCGGCAGCAACAATCTGGCCTTAAATGTAAGCAAGACCAAAGAATTAATAGCGGACTTCAGGAGGACTCAGGAGATACATCAACCTCTGGAAATTAAAGGGGTGGCAGTGAAAAAAATCAAAAACACCAAGTTCCTGGGGGTGCACATGTCAGATGACCTATCCTGGTTGACTCACATTATCCACAGAGTGAAGAAGAAACAGCAATGTCTGCATTTCCTACAGGAACTGAGGAAGTCAAACCCTGTCTCAGTCCATCCTCAAAGGCTTCTACAGGGGGACCATTAAGAGCATCTTTTCAAATAACATTATAATTTGTTATGGTAACTGCAAAGTATCTGATGACAAGGTTCTCTTGAGGGTAGTAAGGACAGTGGAAAAAGTCATTGGTTCCTCATTCCCATCCGTGGATGATTTGCATGATACTCAGTGTATGGGAAGGGCTAGGAAGATAATCAATGATCCCACTCACCCTGCCCATGGCATGTTTCCTTGGGCAGATGGTATCGCAGCTTACACTGCAAAACATCTAGACTGAACAGGAGCTTCTTCCCTCTATCCATAAGGCTGCTGAGCTTGAACGCCAGGCATGACAGTGAACAATTAGATCAATATGCCACTTGCTATGATGTATCAGCTATACTGATCACTCTGGCAAATTGCATCAATAAATGGTACAGTTAGCCTGATTTTTTACGCTATTATTTCCTGAATGTGCAATAGTCAGGAGTGAGTCATTATTCCATACATATGCAATATGAACATCAGAATATATCACACTACAACTGATGGAGTGCAATATTCTAAGCAATCACAATGTGAAGTCATAGTCTTGCAATACCTTCTAGTATAATACTGTCTAATGTCTTCCTGTGCAATTGTGGTAATTTATGGTGTTGTTAATATTTTAATTATTACTGCATGTGCACTAGTCTTACTGTCATTCAAACTATGTGTTCATCATTACATCTTGCATGGGAACCAAAACAAAGTAATTTTGTTCAGCTTGTACTGCTGTGTATATCTTATTGATGATAAAGTTTAACTTGACTTTTGAGGCTTTGTCTGTTTGTTCATGCAAAAAGATACAGCTCTACATTTGAAGATCTTATCTAAATCCTTCATGACTGTTCTGCCAATAGTGATTCTTTCTCAGATTTCTTGACTGTGTGTGATTTCATTATTGATAATTGATTCAAGAAGGCTGAAGTCATCTACTATTTTTATTTCTTCTCCATCAAGAATCATTTATTGACTTTACCATATGTCTGGATCATTGATTTATTCATTTTATGGTACAAGCCCATTTTGATTCAATGTTGTTTAATCTTGATAAGCAGATATTTCATATCATCTTCACTTTCAGTCAATAATGTGGCATCCCTAAATGTCACTGTATGTAAATATGTCCCAGTATATTTTATTTAACATTTGTTAACTGGAAAGTCTGACTTGGAACAAAGCCAATTTTCAGCAGCAGCCCAGGGAGAAAATTTCCATATGCATGTATTTGTAACATGGGAGGAAACCAGAGTACCCAGAGAAAACCCACATGAACACAGTGGAGGACATGCAGACTCCACTCAGAAGGCACTCTAGCCAAAAATCAAACCGGAGAACCTCTTGCTGTGAGGTGACAATGCCACCGCTGCACCACTGCGCCATCTAATGAGACACCTTTGCAGCTGCTGCCATAATTTCATATGCAACAACATCCACAGTTACACACATATAAGGTTTTAGTCCAACTGTTTCACATACATTCCTTTTACTCTGAACATTATTCTCCTCTCCCCAGTACTTATTTGAGTGCTTTATGATATGAGGATCTCATCTTTCAGCACTTCCTCACTATTTAATGTCACTAGCCATCCTTTGAGATTTCATTTCAAGATAAGAAAGTAGATTGACATTTGACAGGATTTTCTTCTGTGCAAATAACTAATGATATTTCAGCAATCACAGTAATATGATTCTCCACTGCAAACACTTCCCAAAATTCCTAACTGTTACCTCCTAGTGTGGTCAGATTGTCCTAGACTGACACTTCAAGTGAGACGTCTCCACTTAGGGAGACTGCCAGTAACCCAGATCTCAGCTTCAGTGACACACCCAAGTGTTTGCAGTATGACAAGAGATACCCAAGCAAGAGAAAGTTAACAAATGCTAAAGAAATAAGATAAATTATGTGATAATACCTATTTTTACTGCAACCTGGTAAAGCTTCAATCAGTTTAGTGACATAGAGGGATAAAACCTTGATGACAGCCCAGGTGACCCGAGTTTAGCTACCAGCTTGACTTGTCTGATGAAAATGGGAGAGAGAGAGAGAGAGAGAGAGACAGAAAGAAGGAATGGGCCTATCCTGGGGGGTCTATATTAGAACATCGAAGTTTCAAAACTTCGAATGTTCTAATATCGACCCCTATTCAGAGAACACTGAAAATAGCGAAGCTACAGAAAACCGAATTTTTTTCCTAGGGAACGAATTTGGTTGTGCGTTTCTGTTGCTTTGCTATTTTTAGCGCTGTGGTGGAAAGTTACGGGTTGGGTTCAGGTAAGTGTGCAATTGGGCGCGGGTTAGGTAAGTTAGGGTTAGGGCGTGGGTTAGGTATGTATGTGATTGTGTGGATGTGAGGGTTAGGGCAGGTCAGGTGAGTTAGGGTTAGAGCTCGGGTCAGGTAAGTGTGCGATTGTGTGGACGTGAGGGTTAGGGCGGGGTAGGTGAGTTAGGGTTAGGGCACGGGTGAGGTGAGTGTGCGATAGTGACGGACCTTAGGGTTAGGGTTTGGGTTAAAGTAAGTGGATAGTTAATGGTGTATGTGCAGTTTAGTGTAGGTTTAGATGTAAGATTTTAGGTGTATGTGTGTGGATTGCTGTTTGTTTGCTGTGCTTGTGTTGTGTGTATGTGTTTTGGAACAGCAAATTTTTTCCCTAGGAAAAAATTTGCTGTTCTGCATGTTCAATGTTGTAATAGGGGTCGATATTAGAACATTCGAAGTTTTGAAACTTCAATGTTCTAATAAATACCCTATCCTGGGTGTGTGGGGGTAAGGAGTTCTGGCATGGGTGACTCATTCATTAAGCCCTAGGGGAGGCAAAAGTTTGGAATGATTACTAACACAGGTGTTTTGGCAGGCTGAGGAACCATGATCACCCTAGCCCCAAAAGTGGTATCACCCTCACTAATTACTTTTCATTGTGTGCTCAGTCCAAAATGTGCTTGATTCGGCAAACACCTCACCTTATTTAAAAATGCAGAATCAAAATGCATAGTACATGTCACGATGAAGGGTGTGTCTTTTTATGCATGGAAGTGCAGAGATGAAGATGTGAGCAGTAGAAGGAACAGAACAGAATCCATCAGATCTCCATAGTGAATCAGAAATACTACATCTGAGCCAGGAAAAAGAAAACAGTGACCATAAAAGCAATAATATAACAGGCCATGAGATGAGCCAGGACCTGTATGGTAGGGCTGGCCTTACACCATTTGGAGCTATTTGCCCCATTAGACCCCTGCTTCTACACAGAGTCCATCACTAGACTATGACATGGGTCATTATGCCTTATGTGGCCCACAAAGCTTGCTTGAGAGACACAAAAGCAAAGTATGGGTCATTTTCCTACACGTAGTCTTGCTTCTGCAGTAGCTGAAAGTCTCTTTAGTGGAGCAGGCTATATTTCCTGTCATGCACTGCACTAGTGGCTGGTCTAGTGTTATTAATAGTGCAGTTTCATGCCACTTCTATAGCTTTCAAAGTTAGTAGTTCATGCTCCCATAGCTGCTACTGATGAATATTAAGCAGTGTTTTCAGCCCAAAACTGAGGCAGGTTTAATCATATTGTTGTGCATATTCATTCAGATTGCTCTCAGTAAAGATAGGACCAGTGTTTTCAGCCCAAAACTGAGGTAGGTTTAACCATATTGTTCTGCATATTCATTCAGATTGCTCTCAGTAAAGATAGGACCAGTGTTTTCAGCCCAAAACTGAGGTAGGTTTAACCATATTGTTGTGCATATTCATTCAGATTGCTCTCAGTAAAGATAGGACCAGTGTTTTCAGCCCAAAACTGAGGTAGGTTTAACCATATTGTTGTGCATATTCATTCAGATTGCTCTCAGTAAAGATAGGACCAGTGTTTTCAGCCCAAAACTGAGGTAGGTTTAATCATATTGTTCTGCATATTCATTCAGATTGCTCTCAGTAAAGATAGGACCAGTGTTTTCAGCCCAAAACTGAGGTAGGTTTAATCATATTTTTCTGCATATTCATTCAGATTGCTCTCAGAAGAGATAGGACCAGTGTTTTCAGCCCAAAACTGAGGTAGGTTTAATCATATTGTTGTGCATATTCATTCAGATTGCTCTCAGAAGAGATAGGACCAGTGTTTTCAGCCCAAAACTGAGGTAGGTTTAACCATATTGTTGTGCATATTCATTCAGATTGCTCTCAGAAGAGATAGGACCAGTGTTTTCAGCCCAAAACTGAGGTAGGTTTAACCATATTGTTGTGCATATTCATTCAGATTGCTCTCAGAAGAGATAGGACGGGGCTTAATTTGTGGACTGGCAGTGCTGCTTTGTTTTCTTTTTCTTCCCTCACCAACATGGGGTGCATGATTTGTTGATAATAAGTACAGTCACAGTGTAACAAAAATAACTGTGATACATCCTCAGTCAGTATGAAAACAAACACTTGCAAGCCAAAATGAAAAAAAAAATGAACAAATACTATGATATCAGGTAATGATCACAAAGACTTCTAAAAGAATGTTACCCTTTAAATGCTATGACAAACAAAAATCCTTCTTGCATTTGTAGATGGAAGCAAAGTAATTCCACAGTAGTAAAACACAAGCAGGGTGTGTTTACTGGAGTGAGGCAGAGAAAGACAGAAAAAAATGATTGCACTTCTTTGAAAATGGAAAGACAGCAACAGGAGCAGTCTGACATAACTGTAATACAGGGACACCATAGCTGCAGTCACATACAAAACTGGGCAATTGGAACCTTAAAGATAGAAAATGGATGGAGTGGCTTGGAAAAGAGGAGTAGTGTAGCTCGGGTGGGGTGAATGGGCAACTGCCCTGGATGCTAAGTACTAGGAGCTACAATTATCAGATGCCGGTCACTGGTCAGTGCAGAGGAGCGCAGCACATTGCCTCCATTCAAATGCCAGTATTGCATTTGTGATCAGAACTGAAGTGCTTAGCATTGTGTGTGTGCCATGAACTGTGCAGCAAACAGCTTGTTACAGTTTAAAAAGGAAACAATATTTGTTTTTTTTTTCATTTTTTTTTAGAAATGAAGATCTTTAACTCAGTGTGTGGCATAAATTGTAGCAGCTGCTTGCTACTAATATAGTGATCAGTTTACAGTTTAAAAGGAAATAAAAGCATTTTATTTCTTTCAGAAATGAAGTGCTTAGTGGTTCATGGCAGAAGAAACTTTTTTTTTCAATTTTTGAGACTGCAAATTAGAACTGAGGGACAGTACCAGGTGCCAGAGTAACTAGCCACATATTTAGAAAAGAGTTTTGGGAAGAAATGTATTTTACAAAGCTGAACAAAATGTGTGGCTTTTGCAACTTCTCCCTACATCCATATTGGTTTCCTTAAGACATTCTAATTTCTCCCGTGTACTAAAACACACTGTTTAGTGACTAGTCTAAATTACCCATGCATGTCATTTTTCCTGTTGCCCATGTGGCCTGGAGTATCACTGGAAATGATCTTCAAACATTAGTCCACTTATCCTATTTAGCAAATAAGTAAATAAAAACATCATCAGATCCAGGTATATCCCCTCAATCAAAGGATGTATTTATCCCTACTGGTCTCCCCTGGACTAACTCTGAGGATGGGGCCAGCAAGGAAATTAAAGCATTCCAGGTTCATGTTATACTGCTGACAGAAATCTAACACCAGGATTTCTTGTGTGTCCTCATGCTGGAGATCAGCATTCAGGCAGTTTTTCAAATAATTTGTCCATGATTAATTGTACCATAGCCTTTTAAAATGCATTACTCCTTATGAATTAGTTAGGCTGCATTGTTTGTTTGTTAGACAGGAAAATGGATGGATTGTAATGGAGTCATTTCAGCCAGTACTGTGAAGGACGTGAACAATAACAAATAATGCCTAGAGAGAGAGATATGAACAATAAAGGATGGGAAACAGCATTGCATGATAATAATATATTAAATAATTTCAAGTGTTGAACTTTAACATTTCTGTAAATATGTGGATAAACTAGTTACAAAAAAGCAAAAGGCAAATAAGAAACTTAGTAAAGTAAAAAAAAAAAAAAAAAATAAACAGAATAGTCAGAATTTTCAGCATTCATAAACGTTCCTAAAAACTACTTACTGAGAGTTTGGATTGTTCTGAGACAACTACTGAGATAGAAAACTCAGTCCTAAAGATCTCTTTAGGTATCTGTTGTTTTCATGCCTTTAATTTTAGGCGTGTGTATGATTGTTATTTATAGAACACTAATGATCATGCCTTGTTTACTGGGATGTGTATTAATGTCAGTGCAGGGAAAGCAGGGAAGAGGAATATAAAGCTATTAAGGCAGACCAATTCTGTCTCGCACACAATGCATCACTCTAGATACAGAGCAGTGGCTTTTATTCAGTTTCATTTTCTGATGGAGTCAGGCTTGTACTCATGATGATGGTTGTCTATAATGTTTTGTACTCTGAAGTACCGAGAACTCAGATGCAGTGGGGAACAGAGTACAGAAAAAAAGAAACAGAAGAAGCTGTTCTCTGTCACATCTGTGGGGCAGTAATCTATCTGCACTTTGACGCGACTAACGCATTATGTTCTTGATTTATTACTATGGCTCTGAGAATGATTAAGCATGTGTGTTCTTGCTATGCAACCAACTACGTAGAATGAAGTAAGAGAATAGGAAGATATTCTTTGGTGCTCGAATCTGCTAAGCTCTGTGTCATGCTAACTGAAGTGGGTATTCATGAGAAATGGAGCTGTATTCAGGTGCAAATGTCATTTGTTTAATAAGCTGTATAAAATAACTGAATAAACAAGCACTATGAAGATTATAAGTTATGTTCTTAGCATGAATAACAAACAGGGGAAATGTATGTTTTTTTTTTCTTTCATGCTGGTAATAAAGCAGCAACCTTAAGGATGCATCAGTACTTGTCACTGCAGTTAATTACACATAGAAATCTCTAGAACACAAATGTCCTGAAGCTAAAGTAATGGTTGTCTCTTGAAGCATACCTTTCCAGTAGTTAAGGAAATGGATAATGCTGACTTCAAACCTCCTCCCCTCTCACCTTCCCATCCCTCTCACACAGAAATTGACTGAGAGATGTCCTTCTTCATAGCAATATAGGTTCATATGTTCCTACTAGGCTGTTAATTGGTTAGATCATTTATAGTCTTGCCAGTAAAGTCCCGCTACATGCTTACTGTTAATTATGAGCAAGTTTCACTACTTGCTTCCTCTTCCTATGAGGAATAGAAAGGTAGATCTGGTTGGTCTGACCTCTGACTTTTTGGTTAAGGGAGGTTATACCTCCGGTTCACAAGAAAGAATTCAGGGAATGTCTTTCCTTTATAAGCATACCCCCTCCACACAGCCTTATAAATTAACCTTTCCCGTATTTGATCAGTTTGTAATTTATAAGTCCATAATGAGGTTCCCTGTTCAAGATTAGAGCAAAGGTTTAAGTCCAGAATTTCTTGGTATCAAAATAAGTTAGCCTTACAAACCTGCAGTAAGACCTGTTCAGAAAAAAAAAGTGTTGTTGCAGTAGTTCAAAGTACCCACAATGCAAACCTTTCTCGCCGTTTGGTAACCCTAGACATAAAGGCCGTCTGCCTGCACATCTTCATCCACAAGGACCACAGACAGTTCCTCAGACTTGTGGCAGGAATCAATTACTACCACTCTGCATCTGTAACATTTGATTTCTTGACTGTACCAAGAGGTTTCACTAATGCTCAGCTCTGGTGTTTGCCCATCTAAGAATAATGAAGGTTCACATTTACTCTACCTAGAAGACTTCTTAATAAAAGCCACCTCGAGGTAGGTGATCAAGGAGTTCCTTTGCCTAACCATCCTGTAGCTCTCACTCAGTCTAAAAAAGCAAACCAGATGGTGACTTTTTCCAATAACAGCCTTTGTACACCATGGCATACAAGAGTAGGGTCCTCTTACTACAGAAGAAAACCATCCTCCTGTACAAGTTCTTGACTCTCTGCTTAGACAGGAGCCACATTAAAAAAATGCATTGGTACCTTGGAACTATTTAAGATCAACACTGCAAATTTTTGGAGCAGCAAATACTCTTTAACTGTGTTTTAAGAAAAGAATTTCTGCAGCAAACATGGTCCTGGATGTCTTAGTCCTTCATTACTGCTAACTTAGATTAAGCCTGACGAGCACACATATGGGAGTTAAAGGTTCAGAGGATGTGGCCTAGTGTACGCATAAGCTCATATCAAAAAATGTAAATGTGTAGGAGAAAGTGGCCACAATTTATGCACTGCAAGTTTCCAAACCAGTGCTTCACCCAGGTACCATAAAATAGTGACAGATGATACCATATTTATGCAGTAATTATTTTATTTATTATTTATTTAACATTTGTAGACTGAGAAAGTCCAACTAGGACAGAGCCTATTTTCAGTGGAAGCCCAGGGAGAAATGCTCCAGACGCATATCTAAACAAGCAACTTTCACATACTCTTATCCATTTTGACCATAAAAGCATGGATTCTGGTATGGAAATAGGGTCCATTTCTAAGTCTTCTCTATATCCAGCAAGCAGAACAAAGTATCAGGCTAACTGGTTAAGGTCTTGAATGATTAGTGGAATTAGCAGTTTTGTAGATTCATAGATTGTTACTAGGCTAACAACCCAGCTGGCCTTTTTAAGCCTAGCCAGGTTTTTCCAAAAGAATAAGGATGTCCTGTATCCAAATAGGGCATTAGGGTTGGGCATTTATAAGCTACTTCTGTCCATAATATAGACATGGGTGCCAGGCCTGGTGTAAATTTCCTATTCCCCATCCATTGGTTTAGGCTGTACTTAAATTGGATAATAGACAAACTCAGCTTCACATGGATGGGAAGCCTGTTTCAGAGGAGGGTCAGCCTCTGGGACACATATCTGTCTCTCCAGCTTATTCTGTTTAAGTCACAGACAAAATGCAGATCCTTATACTTTGTATTTCTGGTAATGTTTGGCTTACAAATATGCAGGAGATTCATAAGGATGAGGTTTGCGGATGCCTAGTATGCCAGGCATAGATCACTCCTCAGCAATCTATGGGAGATCTTTAAGGCACTCTGCATAAAGAAGGTTTGTTATGCTTTACATCTTTTTGTAAGGAGACACTGAGGTTGCTCTAGTTGCTGCATATGTCTGGTCAGGTACATACCAAAGGGAGCATTGTACTCTATGATTGTTCTAATAGGTGCAGAGTACAGTGGGATAATGACCTCTTTGGACACAGATGCCATGCCCTTACTTATACATTGCTCAACATAAAAGGATTTACTTACCACTGTGGACATATGGCGGTCTTAGGTAAGGCTACTGTCCACCTGAGTACCCAGATCCCTGACCACTGGGTCAATTCTTAGGGTATATTATCAACATGGTAATTAGCCAGGATGGTTAACTTCCCAAAGGGTAAAATTATGCATTTCTTAGCATTGAGTTTAAAACCAGTGGCTCTGAACCATCTGTTAGTCAGAAATAGGCCTTCTTGAAGAATGCTAGTGTCTGCAGGAGAGTCGATGATAACTCCCAGCTTGCAATCATCTGCAAACTTCGTCAACCATAATCCTCCAGTGTTTGCTTCCATTTCAGAGAAATACATGCCAAAAAAGAAACAGCCCATTACTGAGCTTTGGGGGTCTCTGCTAGTGACTGGCCTTTTGGTGGCCTCTTTTATTTTGACCTCCTGGGTCCTATCACTGAGTCAGATGGCTATTCAATGGGTGATAAAATGGTTTATACCTAATTTAGTGAGCTTGTCTATAATGCCTGTGTGGGGTATTGTATCAAAAGCCTTGGCCAGTTTAAGGTAAGCCGTGTGCAAATTCTTGTCCTCATCCATTGCTTTGGTGACTCTCTCAAAGAAGTCCACCAGATATAATAGGCATGATCTTCCTTTAACAAAGCCAGACTGTGATGGGTCCAGCATTTGCAGGTTACCTATGCCCTGATTTCTCATGGCCATGATGATTCTTTCCATGGCCTTACATATGAGGGTAGACAGACTTATGGGCCTGTAGCTGTCCAGACTGGTGGTTTGACCTCCTTTGTGCTGGGGAATGACTGTAGCCATCTTCTACTCCTTGGGCACAAAACCTGACTGTAATCTCCAGCTGAAAAAGTGATTCAAGTGAACCAGAGATGTCATGTTACATGCTATTTAGTAAGCATCATGGGATGTTATCAGGGCCCATCGATGCAGTGCTTTTGGCCTTGGAAAGTGCACTGAACACCTGCTCCCTAGTAATGGTTAGGGGATTGTGGTATACAATATTTCCTTTGGACCATCAGGAGCGAGTGGAGGAAGAGATTTGAGCTGAACCTCTCAGCCAAAAGGTTGGCACTAGTCACCAGTTCAGTGTAGGTGATGCCACTTACAATAAGTTCTGAGCATTGTTGAATATTTCCCTTAAGGCCATGGATATAGCTATGGAAAACTTTGATGTTGTTCTTTGCCTGAGAAGCTATTTTTTCTTCAAATTTAGCCTTTAGCTCAATCATGTCTCACTTCATATAGTCCAGGGAGGTATGTCTCAGGTCATTAACACACACATGGACTATGACAGAGTCATACTGGTACCTGCAATTCAATGATCTGAGCACCTGTGTGACTTGATGGACCCCATCCACAGAAAGGCAGCTAACTGTAACTCTCTCCTTACTCAGTCTAGTGAGAGGTACATCAGAGTGCCTCACTATAGAATCTCCTATGACCAGGAAATTTTGTTGTGCACTGGTTTACCTTAAGGGCTTATCAATAAAGGCACTGGATATATTGTTACAATGTGTAGCTGTGTGCGGTGTTTTAATGGATTGTTTATGTGGTAGCTAAGGACCCTTTTTTATTCTGCTGTGCATGAGGTCTTAGTATTTTAGAAAGTTCACCTGTAAGTGCCTCAGCATAAGTAGTTTTATGTGTAAAGCCTTTAACCTGTGCAGTAGGAGTGGTGTAAGTGTCACTGACAACCTCTGTAGGATTAGTTTTGGTTGAATGAGAGAGTTTTGCCTCCATCATTAAAGTATATTTACACCTTGCATGCTTTATCTGTTTTAATATGAATAAGTGGGCTGTCACTGTGCATGAAGCAATTACTACAATGCCTCAGAATAGCCATCGCAACCAGACTGGCCACAGAGAGAGTCAGGAAGTGCATATCTATGGCTGCTGATCTATCAGGGAGGAGTGAGGGAAATTCAAATATTGGATAATAACACAAGGAACTTGATGAGCAACACTCAGCTATGCACAAACTTGATGGTCTAGTACTTAAAGAAATATGTCCAGACAGTAAAGCATTTTATGGGAAACTTACACTTTGAGAGACTGGTGTCTACACAGATTACAAGGGGGAATTATGCTGAAAGATACTGGCATCTGTACAGATCACTGCTAGTTGCTGCTTAGAGGAAAGCAGCATTGTAACTAAAGACTAAAAAAGGTCAAAATGTTCTGATATTCAACACAGAAACACTCACTTAATGCAACTGTGACAAAACAATGCGAGAAACAAATGCCAAAACAGTGGATACTAGCTTGCTCATAGTTTATGATCCAAGCAACACTTAAATAGTAGGGGAGATTCAATAACAAAAACACAAACAACACCTTGTAGCCAGTGAAAAGCAGCATGCTTTCCTTTCCTTTCTCAATCCCAGGCCAGAAAATGACTCAGGCCCCTTTTATTCTCAGTAAAGTGGAGTCAAGGCAGTTCTAAGTAAAGAGTGTAAAAAAGTCAAAAATGCAGATATTCAACACAAAAACACTGACTTAATGCAGCAAAAAACAAGTGCAGAAACAGCTGATATGGTAATGCAAGTCTTAGCTTTTGTAGAATTTAGCAGAAATCAACAACACTCTTCTTGCCAAACATTGCCAAATGCCTCAGTCACAGCGATTCAAATTTTAAACAAGCTAGCTCTCTAGCCAATGAAATAAAGACACAATAAGACATACATTGGCAATTCCCAGCTCAGAAGGCCATAAACTATCCTCTCCTGCCACAAGATCGTAGAGCATAAACATTCCTAATGTATAATAACTCATTTTGACTCCAAGTGCTTAAACCACAAAGTCTTTAAGACCACTGTACAGAAGTGGGAACCCAAAGAATAGACTTGCTTAGTTGCCCAGACAATCATCAGGTCATAAAATTCTGCTTCTGACTCCCACATTTGAGAAACTAACAATGAATGCATTTTTCATTTCCAAGAACCAGGGCCTTCTATGTCTTCTCTTCATTCTATTGCTCCAAAATATAGTGTCAACAGCAAGAAGGTTAAGACATGCCCTTTTCTAATAAAACTCCTCTTGTCAGAGCCACTGTGATTCTCTCATCCAGTGTAGACAGCTTCAGAATGTCTTCATACCATAGGAGGCCCATCTTTCTTCCTCCTTGGAACCTAAGCATTGTCGTTCAAGCCACACTGTCCTTCTTTCAGACTGGTAAGTTCAACTCTTCTAAAGTTTTTTCTAAGAAGACTGCTTAGTGGCTATCACCTGTGCCATGGGAAACCCTTAGCAATAAGCCCTCTCTGCAAGACCTTTCACAGGAATAAAATGGCCTGTAGAACCAATCCCTCCCTCATGACAAAAGTGGTCCTATAAATGGCATTGAGGCATACTATCTGGGTGCATATTATTTATCCAAATTTCTAGAAAAACAGGGAAATATTTGTGCACATAATGGATTTACAGAGATGACTAAGGTTCATATGTGTGTACAAGGCTAATGGCCCTGGGGTCTTTACAAGCCTAGCCCAATGAAATTGCCCAGACACCATGCCACCCAATGTTAATTCACAGTGCCCCTATCTAATAGGGCAACTTGAATGATCCCTGGAGTAAACATTCTGGTACCTTTCCACTCGTCAAGATTTCTGTTTTAGAGGGCCAGCAAGGTGCACTGCTTATTCCACAGTATGGGCAGTCTTTGGGAGATGAACCTGTCCCTCCAGCATGTTCTGTTAATTGTGGCAATGAGACTGTTATCTCTGGAGTGTGTGGTGTAGGGGGGTTGGGATTTCTTTAGGTGTAGCATTTCAAGTAGGGCTGCGTCGGACATGGATTTGTAAGTCAACCAGAGATCACCTCTAAGTAGACAATAAAAGACTGAGAACAACTGAAGTTTCTTGAGTCTGTCCATGTAGGACATGCATTTAAGGCCTAGGATCCTTTTTGTGAGGTACTTTTGTGGCCTCTCCAGCTGGTGTAGGTGTCTGGTCAGGTACATGCCAAATGGGACATTATATTTGATGATTGGTCTAATGAGGGATGAGTAGAGAGGGATGATGACCTCTTTCTTCCTGAATGTGAAACCTTTGGTTATAAGATGTGCCACATAGAAGGACTTTCTGACTACAGTGGCAATGTGGTGGTCAGAAGTGAGGTGGCTGTTGACCTGGGTGCCCAGATCTCTTCAGTATTCAGTGGGCTCCCATCAATGTGGTAATTCATGGGAACTGAGTTTTTTCCAAAGGGGATGATAACGCATTTTTTGGCATTAAGCTTTAGGCCATGGTTCCGACACCAGTCATTGGTCTCAGAGAGGCACTTTTGTAGGATGTCTGCATCACTTGGGGAGTTGATAATAACTCCTAGCTTGCAATCATTAGTGAACTTGGTCAAGCTGAACTCCTTCTGTGTTGGACTGGACTTCTGAGAAGTAGATGCCAAATAGGTGAGGGCCCAGGACCGAGCCATGTGGGACTCCAATTATGACTAGTCAACAGTCTGACTTGGAATCCGCAACTTTCACTTTGTGGGTCCTGTCTGTGAGCCAATTTGCAACCCACCTAGTGATGTAAGGATCAATGCCTAGTTTGGTCAGTTTATCAATGATACTTGAGTGGGGAATGGTATCAAAGGCCTTGGCCAGGTTGAGGTAGGCTGTATGCACTGCCTTACCCTCACCCACAGCCTTGGTGACTGCCTGGAAGAAGTCAACCAGGTTCAGCAGGCAGGATCTCCCTTGTCAAAGCCAAACTATGTGGGGTCAAGAGTTTGGAGATTTCCTATATCTTTGTTAAGCAGCTCCATGGTGATGTGCTCCATAGCTTTGCACACCAGACTCGACAGGCTAATGGGCCAATAGTTCCTAGGGTCTGTAGTTGCTCCCCCTTTATGGAGTGGGGTGACTGTAGCAGTGTGCCATTCATTAGGGACATAGCCTGAGGTAAGGCTGTGATTGAACAGGGCTCACAGATGTGGTGCCAATTCATTTTGTAGCTAATGTAGGACACAGCCAGGGATATTATCAGGTCCCATGGATGCTGTATTCTTGGCTTTGGACAATGCAGCTTTTACCTGTGCTGCAGAAATGGTGGGTACCAGACTTTAAGATGACTAATATAGTACACAAGCAGAACCAAACTTTTAGTCACACAGACAAGCTGTCTCATCAGCGACAGAAAACGAGGCAGATCTGTAACCAAATAATCCCTAAATGTGTGGTTAAATGGAAGAAGATTGTGTAAAGAGCTAGAGAGCCATGTGAGTGCACAAACACCACTAGGACATTACCACAAAAACAGCATTCTTTATAAATGTGTCACCTCAAAGCATTTTGAGGTAGTAACCTGGAACAACATTCACACCTTTTCTAAGCACCACAAATTACACATGTGATCTAAATAAGAGCAGTTTTGTCATAGTTCTGAAAGATATGCTCCAACCACTTTCCTCATCTACTACTCTTGACACTTATATGAAATAATAATGCAGCAATTATCCTTATTTTGAACATATTACAGTTGCATAAGGGTACTCACTGTCAGAAGTTTTCTTGTATTTAAAATGTAAATAATTGTGTAATTCATTAGATGTATTGAATTTTTAACCATTTCATTTTAAAATATGAAATTGTTTACTGTAATATTGAATTGTTTATTGTTGCCATGTCTACTGTTTCCATGACAAGCTGGACTACTTCACCTTAGAATGGATTTAACGTAGCTTTATAAGGAAAGTTAGGCTCTATTTAAGTCTAATATCTATGTCAACTTTATGGAATGTATTGAATCTGATTTGCAGCTATCCTTTTCTGTCTGTTTGTCAGGGATTGTTATTTGTATTTGGGACATTCTGACTTCTAGAGAAAGTTAAAACAAGGATATATGAATCATAGAGTTGCCAGACTTTATTTTTATCCTGACGTTTCATTGCATTCAACACATCAATTTATATTTTTCTGTCATGCCTATCCAAATGGAACATTTTATTTTCTTTCCCTTGTTTAACTGCACTAAAGTCATATGATAACTGTAGATGGTTGAATAATAGATTACATCATCATACTGATTAAGCACACTGTGTGTTTAACCACTGTTACTATATCTATAATACAGGGTTTAGCATGCTGGACTTTGGTCATGAGAGTGTCAATACTGTAGTTTTTAATATGGAAAGATATGTCCAGATATTTTTACATCTAGTTTGTTTGCAACTGTGAGTACTGGCCAAGCAGTGAGAAGTGCTAGAAAAAATATTTTTAGAATTTGCATTTAGTTGTAAGATGTATGTGATTTACCTCTCCCAGACAAGGATTTTGAGATGGAGAAAACATTCTTGATTGATCCTGACCAGAAGAAGCTATGAAAATATCAGGAAAACCATTGGAAAACCTGATAAACTACTTAATGAGTACCCTGGATCTAACTGTGGATTTACTCAAGGAGTACATGCAGCATAACACATGATGTATTTGAGGATTACAAGGCAGCTTGACATGACTGCATTTCCAAACCTGTAAATTACACAAAATTCCAGGTTCCCTAACAGACTATAAAAGTGGCTAACAAACAGAACTGATATGTGAGCATACATCTCAACAGTCCCTGATTTCACAGAATGCCCTGATGTTTGCCTCATGTTTTGGTCCTCTCCTTCTGACTTTTTTTCTTTTTGATTTTCCAAGAAATCATTATAATCAGTCAACAATGACACTAGAATTTCATAGCTTGCATTGTTTAAGAACAAATCATGTTGATGCAAAATCTGTTCTAACTTTTTAAGAGAATGAATGTAATGCTTAATAATGCTCCTGAATTTGGACCTTTGGTTTCAACTGTGAGAGATGCACTTACATAGATAAACTGGAAGCAAAGCTCTCTCCACCCAAGATTGTGCTAGACAGTCAAGAGGAGAAGGTTAACACCTGCACTACACCTCAAGCAACACATAGCCCTTCTAAACTCACACCACCAACAACCACTGATAGCAACACTAAATCCACATATGCGGAGGCCATTAACTGTAACCTGCCCAAGCAACAAGGACCTCTGAAGCTGAAATGCAAACAAACACCAGTCACAACCAAAGTGTCACATAGCTCACAACACTAGTGTGCCACCCAGCAACAGCCCTTAAGGCAAGACAACGTACCTAACACTTTAATCATAGGTGTCTCTATAGTCAGGCACACTGATGTCCCACTCATCAGGCTGAACAAGGAGAAAATTACAGTCAGTTGCCTGTCGGGTGCCAGGATCTGCCACATAATGCATGCACTCAAGTCACTCCACAACAAGTACAAATATGACTCTGTCATTGTCCATGTTAGAGTAAATGACTTGAGATATACTTCCCTGGTCTACATGAAAAAAGACATGGAAGAGCTCTCGGATCATGTGGCCCAGGCAGGTATGACCCTAGCACTGAGTAGCATCCTGCCTTTGTCCAGAATGATACCACAATATTAGGACAAAATGATTGACTTCAACAATTGGCTAAGCTTCTGGTGTCATTCAAAGGGGATCCAGTATCTGTCTGCCTGGGACGATATGATAGACAGACCATGATGCTTTGCCAGAGATGGTCTGCACCTGTCTCCCCTGGGATTCAGGTTACTGGCTAAGGCTCTTTCCATCCCTATAGTGCCTTTTTTAGGCAAAGTTCAAAGGACAACACCACCGTAACAGGTACAAGCATGCAAAATCTGAAGGTAATGCTACTCAATGCTAGAAGTCTAAACCTTAAAATGCACACTCTCGAGGCACTCCTAAAAATGGAGAACATTGATATCTGTGCAGTAACTGAGACCTGGTTCAAGGCTCCAGAGAGCACCCCTGCAATACCAGAATACAACTCTTACCACACTTTTTGGCCACCAAACCAGGATCGAAACACTAAGGGTGGAGGAGTGTCCATATTCACCAAGGATATTCACACCACCAGGTTAGTTGCCCAACACAATGTGTCTGAAATTTTCCAGGTGCATCTAACACTAGGTAAGACTGCAATCCAAATTGTAGCTTGTTACAGATTCCCCACCATGCCCCAAGATTCTCACTACACCTTTCTAAACATACTGGAAAATATTAAGATACAACCAAACCCCCTAAAACTGTGTGATTTCAACTACCCTGCCATTAACTTGGAAAACTACTCGTGTACCAACACCTTTGCCCAACGGTTCTTGGAATTCATAAATTACAGTGCCCTGGATCAACTAATCCATAGTCCCACCAGGGGCTCCAATATCCTAGACCTGGTAATTACCAACATGGGAAATCGATGCTCCACACCTATGGTCGCCCCCTCGTTGGTTAGGTCAGACCATAAGCTAATCACCCTAAACATCCACATCCCACCCCCACTCCCCAGTAAGGAAACCTCCATAAAAAACTTCTCCAAAGCCAACTTCATGCTACTCAAGTTAGATGTGACAGACTTCATGACACCCATGCAGACGGGAACTGAAAGTTCTACTGCTGAGTCCTACACTAAGGCACTGTACGAGCACATCCACTCATGCATGAATCACGCCATCCCAAATAGAACCAAGATGCTCTCCTCCAAAAAAAGGAAGCCAATCTGGTGGTCCCCTGCTATAAACAAACTTTACAACAACAGGAAGAAACTGTTGCAGAAAAGAGGAAAATCCCACAATGCAAAAAATTCCCTTACCAGCCTCAGTAAGAACCTGAGATCCCTCGTAAAATCCTCCAAAGCTAGTTACGAAAATAAAATTGCCAAAGATTCCAAAGACAACCACAAGGCATTCTATAACTATGTCAAGAATCTAAATGGCAATGCTCAGATCTGCTCTGAGCTACAACAGAATGGCATTAAATATACTGATCCCAAGGATATTGCCAATATCCTGGCAGATCGATTCAGTGCCATCTTCACCCCCCTTTCACCACCAAACGACCATCTCAATATCGGAAGATTGCCAAATTCCGGTAATAATGGCCACACAGGTAAAAAACACATTCTCCAAAGCTAAGAATACAGCATCCATGGGATCAGATGACATCCCAGGCTGTGTACTACATGAACTACAAAATGAACTGGCACCTCACCTAAGTGTCATTTTTAATCATACCCTGACCTCAGACTTTGTGCCCACTGAGTGGCACACAGCTACAGTTATCCCACTCCACAAGGGGGGATCCACCGCCCCATCAGCCTGACAAGCCTGATCTGCAAGGCCATGGAACGTATTATCATGGAACTTATAAACAAAGATATTGGCAATCTTCAAACACTGGACCCCACCCAGTTTGTGTTCGTGATGGGCTGATCTTGTCTCCTGAACCTGATTGACTTCTTCAAATCAGTCTCCAGAGCTGTAGATGAAGGTAAGGCAGCCCACACAGCCTATCTGGACCTCGCCAAGGCCTTTGCACCATCTCCCACTTTGGAATCATAGATAAACTTACTAAGCTGGGCATTAATCCCTAGATCACTCGATGGGTTGCCAACTGGCTTACTGACAGAACCCACACTGTAAAAGTAGCTGACTCCAAATCCAGCTCCAGACAAGTGACAACTGGACTACCTCAGGGTTCAGTCCTGGGGCCACTCTTGTTTGGCATCTACTTCTCTGAAGTACAGGCCAACACTAAGGGACTCTGGCTAACAATGTTTGCAGATGACTGCAAACTGGGAGCCATTAATGAATCCCCAAATGATGTCGATACTCTACAAAAAGGCCTTACAGAAACAAATGTTGGTGCCAGAGCCATGGGCTCAAGCTCAATGCCAAGAAATGTATAGTTATCCCCTTTGGGAAAAAAACATGTACCCGTGAATTACCACATAGGTGGCAGTACACTAAACACCAAAAGTGTGATAAGAGACTTAGGAACACAGGTGGACAGTGGTCTCACCTTCAATAACCACATCACCACAACAGTCATGAAATCCTTCTATGTGGCACACCTCATCACTAAGGGCTTTTCATCCAGAAAAAAGGAGGTCATTGTCCTACTGTACTCATCCCTCATTAGACCCATTATAGAATGCAATGCCCCATTTGGTATGCACCTCTCAAGACATCTGCGACAATTGGAAAGGCCGCAGAAATACCTCACTAAAAGAATCACAGGCCTAAAGCAGATGCCCTATGCTGACCACCTTAAAAAACTCCAGCTATACTCTGTCGCATATTGTCTACTCAGAGGTGATCTCTGCTTAACATACAAGGCCATGTCAAACCCAGAGCTGTTGGGCATGCTACACTTAAAGAAATTCCAGTCCCTCAGAGCCACATGTTCCAGGGATCTAAACCTTGTTATCACAATAAACAAAACATGCTGGAGGGATAGGTTCCTGACCTAGAGACTCCCCAGACTCTGGAAAAGACTGCCCATACATGTCAAGCAGAGCTCCTCCTTGGCCGTCTTCCAAAGGAACCTTGACAATTGGATGGGAGAAAGGAAATTCACCCCGGGGATCACATCAGCCGCCCTGCTAGACAGGGGTCCAGGGAAGTAAATAGTGTGGTAAGAAATAGCCAGGGACTTGTTATGGCTAGGCTTGTATAAGCCCTAGGGCCAATAGCCTAGTACCAACCTATGAACTATTTTTGGATTTTTCCTGAATGTTTGAGGAAAGAAATTGAAAGGTATGGCTCCAAGTACCCAAAGTACGCTAAGCAGAAATGTGATTGTTTTATTTTAATTTGAAAGTGAATGAATGCTAGCTTGATTTTTTTTCCACAGTAAATAAACTGCAGTTGAACTAAAGGAACTTACACTTACCAGACTGGAACTTTTGATGGGTACAATGTGACCAATATACAGTGAATTATATTGTTATTTTCCCTGCGTCACAACCTACAAGAGTGAAGTGTCCTAAAGCTATCACCCCATCAGAAAAAAAGGAGAATTATGTTAATCTCTATGTGTACATCACCTGAAAAGAGACAGCAAACTTGTTTTTTTGGTTGGTGAGTGAACTGTTACATTTTGCCATGCAAAATCAATAAATTCATAGACTCTAATGCAGAATAAAAGGAAAATAACTAACCATCTTCAAAAGAGGAATGGGGTTACTGATAAAAACTTGGTCATTTTGTAGGAACAGATGAATCTACTAGTTACTGTACTGACTAACCCAAATACCTCCATTAAAGAAACTGAACATGGATGACAACATTGAAGATTATCTTGTTGCCTTTGAAAAGTATATCATGCAGGAGAACTGGGCACACATTTTGCCTTCTCAAATTACAGGAGAATTATTCAAAATGTATATGGACATGGGAAGTGTTATCTACATAGACTATCAAAAACTAGAAAAAAAAGAATGTCTTGTTATGACTGGTGTGTCTTCTGAAATATAGCCAATAGGCTTTCATAACTCGTCATTTAATTAAAGTAAAAACGGAAAAATCTCAATTATCTTATCTAAAGCATATTTTCAACTTATGGTTAGAACAAAAAGTTAAAAAAAGCCAATCAAATACAAAAGAGAATCCCAATTAATTTATGTAAATAGGCTTTTCAGAATGACCCTATGAGTTCTGATAAATTGGTTGTACTGAAAGGTTACTAACTAATGAAGCACTGCTAAAACTGAGCAACCTATGCCTGTAACAAAGTATGTTCGGATATCTATGAATACATTAAAACAACCAGGAAACCCAAGTAATAGCAATGCTGTACTAACAAAAATCTGATGTCTAACCAGCTTGAGAATAACAAAAATATAAATGCAGTGCTGTCAAAAAGCGTGTTTTCCTATAACTATACTGACAACAAAAATGTACTGATGGAATGAGATCAAGCAGCTTCTAGTATAGTAGAATTAGCATGCTGTGTCTTTGCCCTCCTAAATTAGTCAAATGCATGATATTGGTGGATGGGAAGGAACAGAAGATGCTATTACATTCTGGGAGCATTGTCATACTTTTTAAGGGGCCATGTGTCTGTAGACATGAAATAAATGACAAGAAGAAGGAGGAAGTAACGTGTCCATGGTGACATGAAGGGGTGCCCTATAGCACATGTAGAAATTAAAATCTTGTTTAGTAGAGTACTACATCCTGCAGCTTTGGTACCTATTTTAACACACAGTGTTTTAACTGATCAAGACATCTCTCAGTTCAATGTATTGTGGAAATTATAGGAGGATGAGAGTATTGTTAGTTTGTGTCCTCAGTATACCTGTAGCAAAAATGGAGTGGAGACGCAGCAGCAAAAGCCTCATATAGTGTCAAAAATATACAATCCTGCATACATTACTATAAAATGAAGGCAAGAGAAGCAATGTCAGCCTGACATGCTTTTAAAAATACACAGTCCTGATAAAGGCAAAGGGGAGGGTGTAGAATTAGCAAAAGGAACTAAACTCTGGCTTCATGTAGAAGTGATAGCAGAACTTTGTTGTTATCAGAAACCTGGTACAGAAGCCTCCAGTTGTTAAGTTACCAAAAAAAAAAAAAATTGAAAATAAAAAACGTATAGTACATGACATAGAAGAACCTTGACAGAAGACCAAGTCATTAAAATAATGAAAACTGTGTGGAGAGAGAGGGGGAGAGACCCATAGTGATTTTACTTTATTTTATTTTGAATTTGTTAACCAGGACAGAGCACTGAACTTACTGGACCTATTTCAGTCTCAGCCAGGATATAAACTCATTAAGAGAAATAGGAAAGTTGAGTCCTAGGTTTCCATTCATATTGTGAAAGGAAATGGTTAATCTGTACCAGACTCTCATTAGCAGGTAATCAAAGAGACAATAGTAACCAAGGTAAAAATAAAAGAATTGTGAAAATTTAAAACAGAGGAAAGTCACTGGCATGAGTTGCTTTTTCTAGAGGAAGGAATAACAGAAGAAGAAACACACACCTACATTCATGGAGCCTCTCAATAAAAATCTGCCCAAGCAACAGAGACCTCCAAAGCAGAAATGAAAGCAAGCTTCACCCCCCCCAACACAACCCAAATGGCACATAGCCCACAAACTCAGTGTGCCACCCAACCACAGCCCATAAGGCATAACAATGTAGCCAACACTCTAGTCGTAGGTGGCTCTATAGTCAGGCACACTGATGTTCCACTCACCAGGCTAAACAAGGAGAAGGTTTTTGTCAGCTGCCTGTCAGGTGCCAGGATCTGCCACATAACGCACACACTCAGGTCACTCCATAACAAGTACAAATATGACTCTGTCATTGTACATGTTGGTGTGAATGACCTGAGACATACCTCCCTGGGCTACATGAAAAGAGACATGGAGGAGCTCTCCGATCTTGTAGCTCAGGCAGGTATGACCCTAGCCCTGAGTAGCATCCTGCCATCACCCAGAATGATACCACAGTACAAGGACAAAATGATTGACTTCAACAATTGGCTAAGCTTCTGGTGTCATTCTAAGGGGATCCAGTATCTGTCTGCCTGGGATGACATGAACGACAGACCACGATGCTTTGTCAGCGATGGCCTAGACCTGTCGCCATTTGGATTCTGGATACTGGCTAAGGCTCTTGACACCCCTATATTGCCTTTTTTAGGCAAGGTTCAAATGGCAAATTCATCACCATAACAAGTACAAGGAAGCAAAATCTGAGGGTAAAGTCTAAACCTTAAAATGCACTCACTCGAGGCACTCCTTAAAATGGAGAACATCGACCTCTGTTCAGTGACAGAGACCTGGTTCAAAGCTCCAGAGAGCACCCCTGCATTACCAGGCTATAATTCATACAACACCTTTCGGCCACCTAACCTGGACCAATACACTAAAGGCAGAGGCGTATCCATATTCATTAAGGATATCCACGCCTCCAGGCTAGTTGCTCAGCATAATGCATCAGAGATTTTCCAAGTGTAACTAACTCTGGGCAAGACCACAATCCAAATTATAGCCCCCACCATGCCCCAAAATTCTCACTCCTCATTTCTTGATACGCTGCAAAATATTAGGGTACAACCTAACACCCTGATAATGGTCGATTTCAAGAACCCCACCATTAACTGGGAAAACTACTCATGTACCAACTCTTTTGCTCAACATTTTCTGGAATTCATAAATTCCAATGCCTTGGATCAACTTATCCACACCCCCACCAGGGGCAGCAATATCCTAGACCTGGTCATTACCAACATGGGTGACCAGTGCTCCACACCAGAGGTCAACTCCTCGTTGGTCAGATCCAACCACAAGCTAATCAAACTAGACATCCACATCCCGCCCCCACCCCCCATTAGGGAAACCACCGTAATAAATTTCTCCAAAACCAGATTCACGCTTCTTACGACAGAAGTGGCAAACTTCTCGACACCCATGCAGATAGACAATAGAGGTATGACTGCTGAATCCTACACAAATGCACTTTATAAGCACTTACACAAGTGCATGGATCGTGCTATCCCTAACAGAACCAAGATACTATCCTCAAAAAAAAAGGAAGCCAACCTGGTGGTTCCCTGCCATAAACAAACTCTACAACAGAACAAAGAAACTGCTATAAAAAAAGATTAAAATCCCATGACTGGAGGAACTCCCTGGTCAGCCTCAGTAAGAAGCTAAGATCCTCCTAAAATCCTCCAAAGCTAGTTACGAAAACAAAATCGCCACTATTTCTAAAGACAACCACAAAGCATTCTATAGCTATGTCAAGAATATCAATGGCAACACTCAGATCTGCTCTGAGTTACAGCACAATGGCACTAAATATACAGAACCAACTGATATTGCCAACATCCTGGCAGATAGGTTCAGTGCTAACTTTACCCCCCTCTCACTCCCTAAATGGCCCAGCTCTATACTGGAAGAATGCAAAATTCCGGTAATCACGGCTGCACAGGTAAAAACTACACTCTCCAAAGCCAAGAGCACAGCATCCATGGGAACTAACAGCATCCCAGGCTGCGTTCTACATGAGCTACAGAACAAACTGGCACCCCACCTAAGTACAACATTCAGTCATAGCCTAACCTCAGGCTTTCTGCCCACTGAATGATGCACAGCAACTGTTATCCCACTCCACAAAGGGGGATCCACCACGGACTCTGGGAACTATCACCCCATTAGTCTCCTAAACCTGATAGACTTCTTTGAAGCAGTCAACAAAGCCATACATGAGGGTAAGGTAGTTCACACAGCCTATCTAGATCTCACCACGGCTTTCGACACCATCCCCCACTCTGGAATTATAGATAAACTCACTAAACTAGGTATAAATCCCTATGTCACAAAACTGGTTGCCAACTGGCTCACTGACAGAACCCACACTGTGAAAGTAGCAGACTTCGAATCCAACTTCAGACCCACAAACTTAGTGTGCCACCCAACCACAGCCCATAAGGCATAACAATGTACCCAACACTCTAGTCGTAGGTGACTCTATAGTCAGGCACACTGATGTTCCACTCACCAGGCTAAACAAGGAGAAAGTTTCTGTCAGCTGCCTGTCAGGTGCCAGAATCCGCCACATAACGCACACACTCAGGTCACTCCATAACAAGTACAAATATGACTCTGTCATTGTACATGTTGGTGTGAATGACCTGAGACATACCTCCCTGGACTACATGAAAGAGACATGGAGGAGCTCTCCGATCTTGTAGCTCAGGCAGGTATGACCCTAGCCCTGAGTAGCATCCTGCCATCACCCAGAATGATACCACAGTACAAGGACAAAATGATTGACTTAAACAATTGGCTAAGCTTCTGGTGTCATTCTAAGGGGATCCAGTATCTGTCTGCCTGGGATGACATGAACGATAGACCACGATGCTTTGTCAGCGATGGCCTGCACCTGTCGCCCTTTGGATTTTGGATACTGGCTAAGGCTCTTGACACCCCTATAGTGCCTTTTTTAGGCAAGGTTCAAATGACAAATTCATCACCATAACAAGTGCAAGGAAGCAAAATCTGAGGGTAAAGTCTAAACCTCAAAATGCACTCACTCGAGGCACTCCTTAAAATGGAGAACATCAACCTCTGTGCAGTGACAGAGACCTGGTTCAAAGCTCCAGAGAGCACCCCTGCATTACCAGGCTATAATTCATACAACACCTTTCAGCCACCTAACCTGGACCAAAACACTAAAAGCAGAGGCGTATCCATATTCATTAAGGATATCCACGCCTCCAGGCTAGTTGCTCAGCATAATGCATCAGAGATTTTCCAAGTGTAACTAACTCTGGGCAAGACCACAATCCAAATTATAGCCCCCACCATGCCCCAAAATTCTCAGTCCTCATTTCTTGATACGCTGCAAAATATTAGGGTACAACCTAACACCCAGATAATGGTCGATTTCAAGAACCCCACCATTAACTGGGAAAACTACTCATGTACCAACTCTTTTGCTCAACATTTTCTGGAATTCATAAATTCCAATGCCTTGGATCAACTTATCCACACCCCCACCAGGGGCAGCAATATCCTAGACCTGGTCATTACCAACATGGGCGACCAGTGCTCTACACCAGAGGTCAATTCCTCGTTGGTCAGATCCGACCACAAGCTAATCAAACTAGACATCCACATCCCGCCCCACCCCCCCATTAGGGAAACCACCGCAATAAATTTCTCCAAAATCAGATTCACGCTTCTTACAACAGAAGTAGTAAACTTCTCGACACCCATGCAGATAGACAATAGAGGAATGACTGCTGAATCCTACACAAATGCACTTTATAAGCACTTACACAAGTGCATGGATTGTGCTATCCCTAACAGAACCAAGATGCTATCCTCAAAAAAAAAAGGAAGCCAATCTGGTGGTTCCCTGCCATAAACAAACTCTACAACAGAACAAAGAAACTGCTATAAAAAAAGAGTAAAATCCCATGACTGGAGGAACTCCCTGGTCAGCCTCAGTAAGAAGCTAAGATCCTCCTAACATCCTCCAAAGCTAGTTACGAAAACAAAATCGCCACTGTTTCTAAACACAACCACAAAGCATTCTATAGCTATGTCAAGAATATCAATGGCAACACTCAGATCTGCTCTGAGTTACAGCACAATGGCACTAAATATACAGAACCAACTGATATTGCCAACATCCTGGCAGATAGGTTCAGTGCTAATTTTACCCCCCTCTAACTCCCTAAATGGCCCAGCTCTATACTGGAAGAATGCAAAATTCCTGTAATCACGGCTGCACAGGTAAAAACTACACTCTCCAAAGCCAAGAGCACAGCATCCATGGGAACTAACAGCATCCCAGGCTGCATTCTACATGAGCTACAGAACAAACTGGCACCCCACCTAAGTACCACATTCAGTCATAGCCTCACCTCAGGCTTTCTGCCCACTGAATGATGCACAGCAACTGTTATCCCACTCCACAAACAGGGATCCACCACGGACTCTGGGGACTACCACCCCATTAGTCTCCTAAACCTGATAGACTTCTTTGAAGCAGTCACCAAAGCCATAGATGAGGGTAAGGTAGTTCACACAGCCTATCTAGATCTCACCACGGCTTTCAACACCATCCCCCACTCTGGAATTATAGATAAACTCACTAAACTAGGTATAAATCCTTATGTCACAAAACTGGTTGCCAACTGGCTCACTGACAGAACCCACACTGTGAAAGTAGCAGACTCCGAATCCAACTTCAGACCAGTAACAAGTGGAGTACCACAGGGTTCAGTCCTGGGACCTCTCCTGTTTGGTATCTATTTCTCTGAAGTACAGGTTAACACAGAAGGTCTTTGGCTAATGAAGTTCGCAGATGACTGCAAACTAGGAGCCATAATTGAAACTCCTAACGATGTGGACATCCTACAAAAGGGCCTCGCTGAGACAGATGCCTAGTGTCAAAGCCATGGTCTCAAGCTCAATGCCAAAAAGTACATTGTCATCCCTTTTGGTAAATCTCTGTACACATGAACTACCATAGAGGCGGTAGTCTACTTAACACCGAAAGTGTGATAAGAGACCTTGGGACACAGGTGGACAGTGGTCTCTACTTTGATAATCACATTGTCCCAGTAGTCAGGAAATCCTTCTATGTGGCACATCACAAACGGTTTCTCATCCAGGAAAAAAGAGGTAATTGTTCCCCTCTACTCATCACTCATTAGACCCATTATAGAGTACAATGCCCCTTTTGGTATGTACCTCACAAGACATCTACAACATATGGAAAGGCTGCAGAAATACCTCACAAAGAGGATTACTGGCCTCAAACAGATGCCCTACACAGACCATCTCAAAAAACTCCAGCTTTACTCCGTCGCATATCACCTACTCAGAGGCGATCTCTGCCTAACATACAAAGCTATGTCAAACCCAGAGCTGTTGGACATGCTCCACTTAAAGAAATCTCAATCCACTGAGATACATGCTCTAGGGACCTAAACTTTGTCACCACAATAAACAGAACATGCTGGAGGGATAGATTCCTGTCCCAGCGACTTCCCATACTCTGGAACAAACTACCTATCTATATCAAACAAAGCTCCTCATTAGCACTCTTCAAGAAAAATCTTGATGATTGGATGGGAAATAGGAAATTCACCCCAGGGATCACTTCTGTGACTCTGTTCGACAGGGGCACAGGAAAATAATTTTCTTGGGTGGCGAAAGCCAGGGTACCTTTTTGGCTAGGCTTATATAGGCCCTAGGGACAATAGTCTAGTACCTACCTATGTACCTATGAACCTATGAAGAAACACCCATATATTTTCTTGTTAGTGAAGAGCAATAGCCTCTAACTTCACATTAGTATACCAACAAAAATGTTTGTGACTTGGCAGATTTGAACACAAGCACTGACATTGTAAGAATGCACAGTGGGAGGATAATACATTAAGCATGGGCAAAGAAAATAAAGCCAGAATACTGGAAGAAACAAATGATCAGACTGTTCCTATCCCATACCCATATTTTCAGTTGAGGAATGACCTATTGTATAGGATAAACAAAAGAAAAGAAGAAATAAATAACAGTTTATCTCAAAATCTTTTAGAACACTTGTGATGAAAGTTACTATATTTTGAAAGTACACTTAGGGATGGACAAAAATAAAGACAGAATTTTAGTTAAGAATTTATTGACCTGGTGTAATCAAAGTCTTTGAGAACTTCTGTGTCACTTGCTAAGAATGTCAGGCAGCATGCCCTGGGCTCAGAAGTCTGCTGATGCCTATGTCTATTATTAAAGATTTATTTGAGCAGATACCCAGGGATCTTATTTGTCCATTGGTAAAGTCTAACAATGGCTACAGATTCACTTCAGTGATTCTTGGAAACACTTTGGAATATAATGGACTGTGATGTGGGAAAAAGAAAGTGTAGCATAAAAGGAGGAAGTGTCAAAATGTAGGAGGACTAGAAAGTGAGAGGTGAAAGTTGAGACACAAGCTGCAATTAAATGGGACTGTGATGGAGAATAAAAATGCTGGCAACAGGAAGATAGAGACCCAAAAGGTAAAACAGGAGATGGAGGCAGATAGTAAGTTAGGGACTAGAAATGCACATAGTAGAAGGCCAAAGACTGGCAAGTGTTCAATAGACAGATAGGGAAGGACTGTAAGGTAAAAGAATAACAGAGAGGAAACAGAAGGGTGATTAAACCAAAGACTGGGGAATGCTGGCAAAGCGAGTCGAAGACTATCTGTGGACTTTTTGATGTTATGGGTAATTTGGGATTCAAACACTAGAGATGAAAGAGGTGCTACTGCTTTTGTAGTGTTTGGGTGCGAGGTGATTGGAAATGGGATGGAAGAGAAGCATGCAGAGGAAAAGCCATGTAGAGAACTGCCCAAGGAGTGGCAAACGCAACACACTTGTGTTAGTGGAATATAAGCAAAGGAAACAGCAATGCACACACTTCCTAAAGCTAAATGTGGATATTAAAAAAACAGTACTATGTGTCTTTTCTAGATATTGTATGAAAACATATGATTATGACTCCATAGCTTAGTGCAACAAACAGGAAACAAGCATATATGAAGGGGATACCAAAGACCACAGAAAGTGACAGAAGTAAGCAAATGTTTTCAGATGGCACAACAGCAGCGTGAGCACCACCATGGCAACTTTAAAGAATATGCCGAGTGAAACACAAATAACTGACATTATCAAAGCAGAACAATGTGCAAGTATTTCCCAGGCAAACAGTACTTGAATGAGGGGTAGGCCAGATATATAAGGCAGAAATCTGGACACTCTGCAACAGGGTAGACATGTAAGTGAAAAGCGTATGATATACAAAAGCTGTATTAACCAAAGCTACAGTGCATCCAGTGGAGAGAAAGGCATATCCCAGATGATTGGAGAATAATCATACTCATGTCAGTGTACAAGAACAAAGGGGACACCCACAACTGTGGACAGTACAGATGTATCAAGCTCCTGTCACATTGCATGAAAGTTTTGGAGAGGGTGATTAATAAATGGATACACAGAGTAGTAGAAAGTACGTTGGGAAATGAGCAATTCTGATTCAGATCAGGGTGCGGCACAGCTGACCCTGTGTTTGCAGTGAGACAGATAGTTGAGAAGAAGTTAGAAATAAGGAAAGAGTCCAACTGGGCATTCCTAGACTTGGAAAAAGCATATAACAAGGTCCCAAGAAAGGTGATTTGGGCAGTACTGCAGTGATTCAAATTCCAAGAAATATTGGTAGAATTAGTGTAAGGCTATGAACAAGGACCCAATGACTCAAGCACTAACAGTATTCAGTTTCACAGAGGGGTTCCCAGTGGGAGTAGGTGTGGACCAGGGTTCAGTTCTGAACCCACTGCTGTTCATACTGGTGATGGACTACATTAACAAATAGGTCAGAGGAGACAGATCAACAAAGTTGCTGTATTCAGACAATGTGGCATTACTGACAGACTCTGAGCAAGAACCTCATCAAAGGGTAGGGGAATGGAATGCAAAACTGAAGACCCATAGGGAATCAGAAGAAGCTGAGAAATGAGATAGAAGGAAAGATAATGGAACAGTAAATAAATGACCAGAAATGCCAGGATCCACCACTCAAAATTTAATTGAACCTCTAGTGCCTCGCCAATAGCCTTCCAAGGAGTTCTCCTTGGAAGGCTATTGGTGAGGCACTAGAGGTTCGATTAAATTTTGAGTGGTGGATCCTGGTCTTTCTGGTCATTTATTATTTTTTGTGCTTTATTAGTTGTTTTAAGATAATGGAATAGGTTAGCAGCTTAACATGGGAGGAGTGGATGAGGAGAAGGGAAGTCTGAAAGAAGAAGTCAAAGCTAGAATCAGAGGGGCTACAGCCAACTGGCATAGAGTGTCAGGTGTAGTGTATGACAGACGAATGCCAAAGAAGCTGAAAAGTAAGGCGTACAAAACAATGGGGAACCAGTACTACTGCATGGTACAGAAACATGGGCAATGAAGGCAGACCAGATGAGAAACTACAGGTGATAGAAACGAAGTGCCTTAGAAGGGTGGTAGGATGCACACTGTGGGACAGAAAAAGAAATGAGGGCATAAGAGCAGAAACCAAAGTAGCTCAAATTACAGAAAAAAATCAAAGAGAACAGATTAAAATGGTTTGGGCACAAGTGTAGAAAAGCAGAAGACTATCTGCTGAAGAAGATTTGGGACAATCAGGAAAAGGTAAGAGGAAATAAGGGCAGCCAGCAAAGAGGTAAATGGATAATGTGAGAGAAGATCTGTGACAGTCAGGCATGAGTTTCAAAGAAAGCAGGAGTGTAGCACTGAATCAAGAGAGATGGCAACAGTTAACATGATACCCTGACCCCATGTAGAAAAATGGGGAAAAGGAAGTTGATGATGATGACGATGATGATGTACAGTGCATCCAGCACATAGATGTACAGAGCTATGGAGTAGTGTACCTGAGAACACTTACAGATGCCTTACATGCACACTATATAAATCGTGACTATCTTCCAAGTGTAGCCTTCTCTGACAGATATGGGTTGCAACCCCTTAGCTCTAGGATCATGGACAAATCCACAATTAAACATCAACAATCAGGAATAATTGTTAAAATATTATTACTCTAATCATAAGCTGACATTTTCCAAAGTAAAGAAGTCTATAACTCTAATTATTGTCACTGCCAATTATTGTGTCTACTAATAAATGTAATCCATCACCTTTTCTCCCTAATTCACCAGTTTTTGGGGATTATGAGAGACGGAGCAAAATGTTTATCCAAAAGCAGGTACAGCTGAGAAGTATGCTCACAGATAATGTATAAGTACATCTCCCTTCTTGTGGTTGTAACCTCTCATGTATATATTGCAATGCAAGAGTAGTTACCAGTACAACTTGGGATGCTATATCGATGTGTGTGGACATACAGTGACCCATGTCACCATTGTTATTTGTTTACAATGTAATCAGACTATGGTGAGTGACAAGCTTATGGATGTCTGCCAGCCAACTACCAGCCAGAAAATATAGTAAGTTTGGATGCATGAAGATGTCTTTATCTCAAATCATGGCTACCTATCTTCAACATACCCAATATAGCATGTAACTCTTTCAGTCACACCTCGACTGTCAACTTGACCTCATCAGTGTGTTTCAAAGATGATGTTTCAGTAAAAAGTGGGACAAGTAAGTTGTGTGCATGTTTAAATGCATTTTCTTCAGTGGAAGTGGATACAGCACTAAGAATTAAATACATGCACACAAATGTAATGCGTTCAGTATCAAACCTCCTATCTATAGAGTGACATAGTCTAAAGAGCACTGTATTAATCACGAGTATCACAGGAAAAGTCTGACTCTAAAGTATGCATAGTGTGTACTTTTGTCAGGATGACCTCATCAGTGTGTTTCAAATATTATGTTTCAGTAAAAAGTTGAATAAGAGAGCTATGTGTACATTTAAATTCATTCTTTTCAGAGGAATCTGATACTGCACCAAGAGTTACACACACAAACACAAATTTCCCATGTTCATAGGTTCATAGGTTCATACTAGGCTATCTGCCCTAGGGCATTTACAAGCCTAGCCAGAGTGTGTTTGGCTTTCGCCACCCATTTTAAATGAATTTTGCTATGCCCTTTTTCGAGGTTAGTATACTGTGCCTCTGTCTAACAGTGACATAGAAGTGATACCCAGGGTAAACCTACGATCTCCCATCCACTCATCAAGATTCCTCTTGAAGAGAGTCAATGAGGGATTCTGCCTAACCTGGACTATGATTTTATTCCAGAGTGATGGGAGCCTCTGGGTTATGAATCTGTCCCTCCAGCATGTCCTTTTTATTTCAGTGCTGAGTTTCAAGTCTCTCGAGCATGTAGCTCGATGGCATTTGGATTTTCTGAGGTGCAGCATGTCCATGAATTCCGGGTTGGACATGGCTTTATACGTCAGGCACAGATCGCCTCTGAGCAGGAGGTATGCCACTGAGTAGAGCTGGAGTTTCTTTAACTGGGCAGCATATGGCATCTGTCTGAGCCCTTTGATCTTCTTGGTGAGGTACTTTTGGGGTCTTTCCAGTTGCTGCAGGTGTCTGGTAAGGTACATCCCAAAAGGGGCATTGTACTAAATTATGGGCCTGATGAGGGAAGAGTAAAGAGGCATGATGACCTCCCCTGATCTAGATGTGAATCCCTTCATGATTAGGTGGGCTATATAAAATGTTTTTCTAACCACTTTGGCCGCATGGTTTTCAAATGAGAGATTGCTATCAACTTGGGTCCCCAGGTCCCTAATTACTTCTTCCATACTTAATGGATTACCACCTATGTGGTAATTTGTGGACACTTTGTTTTTGCCAAAGGGGATGACTATACACTTTTTGGCGTTTAGCTTGAGGCCATGGCTCTGGCACCAGTTGTCTGTTTCTATGAGGCCCTTTTGTAAGATGCTTGTGTCGGCTGGAGAGTCGATTATGGTGCCTAGTTTGCAGTCATCTGCAAACTTGGTCAGCCACAGTCCTTCCGTGTTGGCCTGTACCTCTGAGAAATATATACCAAACAAGAGAGGACCCAGGACTGAGCCTTGTGGGACACCACTTGTAACTGGCTTGGAGTCTGACATGGCTCCAGCAATTCTAACCATGTGGGTTCTGTCTTTGAGCTAGTTTGTAACCCATCTAGTGACATAGGAGTTTATATTTAAGCTGGTGAGCTTATCTATAATGCCAGAGTGGGGTATTGTATCGAAGGCTTTTGCGAGGTCCAGGTAGGCTGTGTGGACCACCTTCAACTCATCTATGGCCTTGGTGACTGTTTCAAAGAAATTGACCAGGTTTAAGAGGCAGGATCTGCCCTTAACAAAGATGAACTGGGTAGGATCCAGTGTCTGTAGGTCCCCAATATCTTTATTTATGAGGTCCATGATGATCCTTTCCATAGCTTTGCAGACCAAGCTAGTCAGGCTTATGGGGCGATAGTTTCTAGGATCCGTTGAGGCACCACCTTTGTGGAGAGGGACCACTGTTGCTGTACACCACTCTTTGGGTACATATCCTGTAGTAAGGCTGAGACTGAACAGTAGTTTTATGTTTGGGTTTAGCTCTTCTTGGAGTTCATGTAGGACGCAGCCTGAGACACCGTCTGGTCCCATTGATGCTGTGTTTTTTGCTTTGGAGAGGGCGGCTCTTACCTGAGCATCTGAGATGTCAGGGGGGCAGCACTCTGCTGGGATAGATATTTGCCCTTTTGGTGGTGGGGGGGAGAAGTTTGTGCTGAACCTGTCAGCTAGGATGTTGGCAATGTCTGTGGGTTCAGTGTATTTTTTGTCATTTTGGACTAACTCTGAGCATATCTGGGAATTCCCACCCAGGTTCCTAACATAACTAAAGAAAGCCTTGTGATTATCCTTAGTGTCTTGTGCAATTTTTCTCTCGAAGCTGGCATTAGACGATTTTATGAGTGCCTGCAGTTTTTTGCTAATACTGATCAGAGATGCCTTCCCTTTTTGGGATTTTGCTCTATCATGTAGTATCTTCCTCCTTGTATTGTATAGTTTGTTTATGGCTGGGGTCCACCAGACAGGACGTCTGCCTTTGGAGGATTGGGTCTTGGTTTTATTTGGGATTGCATGATCCATGCATTCCTGAAGGTGTTCATAGAATGCGTTTATAAAGGATTCTGTGGTCTGGGCCGTATTTTCCACAGACCTGGGGGCTTTGAAGGATTCCACCTCAGTTTTGAGGAGTGTGAAATTTGCTTTAGAGAAGTTTTTCACTGTGGTTTTCTGGGCAGGGGGTGGGGTCGGGATGTGAATATCCAGTAAGATTAGTTTATGGTCTGATCTTACCAGTGAGGGATACTCTTCTGGTCTGGAGCATAGAGCCCCCATGTTGGTGATGATCAGGTCCAGTATGTTTTCCCCTCTTGTGGGAGTGGTAACAAGTTGTTCCATAGCATTTGAGTTTATAAATTCTAGGAACCTTTGGGCTAGGGTGTTGGAGCTAGAGTAATGCCCCCAGTCTATGTTTGGGTAGTTGAAGTCACCCAATATAATGGTGTTTGGAGAGACCTTCATATTTTCTAGTGTTCTCAGGAAGGCCGAGTTGGGTTCCTGGGTTTAGGAGGGTGGTCTGTAGCAGACTATAAACTGGAAGGCAGTTTTACCCACTGTTAGTTGCACATGGATAGTCTCTGATGCTTCGTGCTGTGCCACCAACCTGGAGGTGTGGGTATCTTTGACGAATATTGATACTCCCCCTCCTTTTGTGGTTCGGTCCAAGTTTTGGGGCCGAAAAGCATGGTATGAGGTATAACCTGGTAGTGCTGGGGTTCTCTCAGGAGCCTTGAACCAGGTTTCTGTTACTGCACAGATATTGATGTTCTCCATGCTAAGGAGAGTTCCGAGTGTGTGCATCTTGAGGTTTAGACTTCTGGCATTGAGTAGCATTACTCTTAGTTTCTTATCCCTTGTGATACCTATGGAGGTGGGTTTGTCTTTTGAGCCTTGCCTAAAAAAGGCAATATGGGGGTGGCAAGAGCCTTTGCCAATATCCGAAAGCCCAGGGGTGACAGGTGCAAGCCGTCCCTAGTGAAGCATTGTGGCTTGTCGAGCATGTCATCCCAGGCTGACAGGCAATGGATCCCCTTTGAATGACACCAATACTTAAGCCAGTTGTTGAAATTGATCATCTTGTCTTCATACTGTGGCAACATTCTTGGTGTGGGTAAGATGCTACTCAAGGTCAGGGTCATACCAGCCTGGGCTACATGCTCAAAGAGCTCTTCTATGTCTCTTTTCATGTAGTCCAGGGAGGTACATCTCAGGTCATTCACACCAGCATGGACAATGACTGAGTCATATTTGTACTTGCCTTGGAGTGACCTGAGTGCTTGTGTTATGTGGCAGATCCTAGCGCCCAACAGGCAGCTCACCGTGACCTTCTCCTTGTTCAGCCCGGTGAGCGGGACGTCAGTGTTCCTGACGATAAAGTCAACTATTACAAGTGTATCAGGTGTGTTGTTTAGCCTTAAGGGCTGTGACTGTTTGGCACACTGGCTTTGTGATCTATGTGTTGAACATCAAACCTCCTACTTATTTCATCACACAATCTACAGTGCACTGTATTAATCACAAGCACTACAGAAAAGTCTAACTTTCAAAGAGAGAGAATGCCCTTTTGTCAAAATGACATCATCAGTGTGAATGTTTCAGGGAAAAGTGGGATAAAGGAGCTGTGTGTACATGTAAATAAATTAATTTTAGGGGAAGTGGATACCACACCAAGAGTTATAGATGCTCAGACATTTCCCATACTGAGCATCAAACCTCCTACCTATCTAGTAACATAATCTAGAGAGCACTGTATTAGTTGCAAGTGCCACAGGAGAGTGCACATTTACCAGGATGACCTAGTCAGTGTGTTTAATAGAGGATGTTTCAGTAAAAAGTAGGATAAGGGAGTTGTTAGAAAGGATCAGGGAAGAAGAGTTAAAAGTATTTCCTCAAAGAAAGGAGACACGTCACAAAACATTACCCACAAATTTTCCAAGTTGGACATCAAACCTTTTACCTACCTAGGTCACACAACTTAGAGAGTACTACTGAAAGGAAGGTTGGTATAGTGGTTAAGGTGTTTGCCTTACAAGTACAAGGTGTTCTTACATGAGGTGGTTTGCTAGGCTTAAAATGACCTACAAGGGGGATTTATGAACTCAAGTGCCCCAAGGGAAGTCTGACTTGTAAGGGGAGAAAATGAACTTTTGTCAGAATGACCTCATCAGTGTGTTTTATAGAGGATGTTTCAGTAATAAATGGGATAAGACAGCTGTGTGAAGCATTATATGTATTATTCTCAGAGGATGTAGATACAGTAAAACATGCTACACGCATACAAGTTTCCCACGTTGAGGATCAAACCTTCTATCCAGTTATATAAGCTAAAGAACATAGTATTGGTCACAGACACCACAGGATAAGTCTGACTCATAAGACAATTCTCTTCCATTTGCTACTCTAACCCATACTTCTCAACCTGGAAACATCAAAAATCTGGACAAAGGCCCATGAAAAATAGGTACAAATGTGTGCTAATTAACATAACATTTGCATACATAATTATATAGCCCCACCCACTCCAACGGAAGTGTGGGATACCAACTTTCAAATGCAAAATAAAAAACAAACAACCGGAATTTGCCCCCAGAGTCCCCCTGCACCAGTTCCAATGACCCATTACTTAGCTATTTCGCCCCATTTACTATAAACACTGTAATGTACATATTGCTTTACTTCTACAGTGATTATTTTGATTTCATTTAAAACTTTTATTTTACATTCTAAAGCACAAACACTAATAGACATTTGCTAAACAAAGCAATACAGTCTCACAATGAAAATAGACTTTGCATTAAAACCTCTCTGCCCTTGAAACTCACATTCATTGAAACAGCATTGAAACCCACATTCAAAGAAAATGCATCTGGCCAGTGGTGGATAAAGATTACCTTTGGGCTGTTTTCAAATCACAGGCCGCACACAAAACATACATGTGTTCTTTGATACACCTTCCTGATTGCATTAAATTATATTCCTTGTATAATACAGCACACTTGTCAGAGCACTTTTTAAATGTATTGTTTTGAACATTTTTCCAGTAAACAATGAAACAAAATGCATGAACCAATAATGACAAAACTGCCCAATTCAGAACGTTTTCATCATCAAAGTCTACTCAAACTTTGACAATCCACTAGTATCAATAAATATCCACAATCTCTGTGGAAGTAAAAGTCATCTAAATAATTCCCAGGGGTGGCTCGTATTATAGGACTGCAGGACTGCACCCCCCCCCACACCTGTACAAGAAGAAAATCCCCCCACTTGTACAAAAGAAACAAAGAAAATCCCCTACTGTACAAGAAAATTAAAAAAAAAATCACAAGTCCCGGAACTCCACCCATGCGTGCTTGGAGTTCCTGGTACTCACAGAACTCCAGACTGCTGGGTTAGGCAGTCTAGATAGTGGAGAAAGGCATCCCCACCCTGCCAGCCTTAATGTCTGTGCAGTTATGACTGCACAGAGCTTGGATTAGCTGCTGCAGTTGGGACTACAAAGGAGCTTTGGAACAGAAAACTGGATGCTTCAAGTAGGGGAGGGGGAACAACTACTGCAGTGTGTGTGTGTGTGTGTGTGTGTGTGTGTGTGTGTGTGTGTGTGTGTGTGTGTGTGTGTGTGTGTGTGTGTGTGTGTGTAATGCCCCAGTTGCTATATACTGGTGGCTAGAGGGAACACATGGTGGTGGGTAGGGAATACTCCGGCTGAACCCTGTACCTTGGGTGCAGGTGGCAAGGGCCTGAATTCCCTACCCACCACCATTTGCAAAAAATGTGCAGATGTTTTCCTCATATTTGTTCTGTTTCTCATAAAATCTGTGGTTTCTGTGTGTTTGTTTTTCCTTGCAAAGTCAGTAGTGCTGTGGTGCACTGGTAGCATTGTTGCCTGACAGCTACAGGTTCTCTGGTTTGATTCTTGGCTGGAGTGCCTTTGGTATGGAGTCTGCATGTCCTCCCATCTTGCAAAAAAAATGTGTCTGGAGTGTTTCTGCCTGCTCTGCTGAAAATTGGCTTTTGTTCCAAGTCAAATTTTCCTGGTTAACAAATGTTAAATAAAAATAACAGGCATTTGAATTTCAGACTTCATATTCTTCAGAAAGTACATGGTAACACAAAACCTTTTATTCTAGCAATTAGAGATTGACAGCTATGGTGAGAACTGAATTCACTAAATGGTAGCCATTTAAGTTTCAGTCTTCCTCTTTTTCACAAAACAGATGATTTGGCATAATGGTATGCTTCTCTGACTGTTTTGCACAGGGTCCCCTGGGTTCAAGACTTGGCAGTGAACTGTATGGTGGTAATACAGCATTTTATTCTAGCAACTTTCCAACATTATACAAGCAATGTTTAAAATGTGTCCCTGGCCTTTGGGCTTTTGCCCCCCCCCCCATAAATGCTGGCTTTTTCCAGATTTCTTGTGCTGCAAAGTTTAGATATACAGCTCAGTGTCAAGTCAATTTTACAAGGAGCTTAGAGCTGCAGGGGAACAAAAGTTCAGTGCTGCTTATGCTGAGTTTGTTTGCATTGTTAAAAGCACAACAGGTAGTGTACTCGCTTTTGATGCAGAAGGCTGTGGATTCTACTCCCACAATAGGTAGATGCATTGCTGATACTGTACTGTGTTGTAAAGGGGGTGGATGCTGCAGTCCTTTTTGGTGAAGATACCTAGTAACTATGAACCTGTTATCAGTTTGCCATCCATTCCCTATTGCAATATTACTAGCTTATCATTTTTTTAATGCAACATGTGCAATTTATTCCTCAAGGGCAACAGGCACTTTATTTGTAGATGAAACAATAACACATAAAGTTGTTTGCTAGCAGTAACCTCTTCATTAGTTATATATTTCTTTAATGTGGAATTATTTAGATGACTTTACTTCTTCAAAGTGCTCATATTTACTGATACTGATGGACTGTAGAAGTTTGAGTAGACTTTTTAATGATGGAAATGTTCTGAATTGATCAGTTTTGTCATTAATGGTGCATGCATTTTGTTTCATTGTTTACTGGAAAAATGTTCAAAACAATAAATTTAAAATGCCCTCTAACAACTGTACTGTATTGTATAAGGAATATAATTTAATACAATCAGGAAGGTGTATCAAAGAGCACGCACATGTTTCGTGCTCAAAGGGCCTATGATTTTGAAAACAGCCCAAAGTTAATCTTTATCTGCCACTGGCAAAATGTATTTTCTTTGAATGTGGGTTCCTATGCTGTTTCAATGAATGTGAGTTTCAAGGGCAGATAAGTTTTAATGGTAAGTCTATTTTCATTGTGAGACTGCATTGCTTTGTTTAGCAGATGTCTATTAAAACTTTCAAATGAAATCCAAATCATCGCATAAGTAAAACAGTATGCATATTACAGTGTTTATGGTAAATGGGGTGAAATAACCAAGGAATGGGACATTAGAATGGCTGCAGTGGGGAGGCTCCATTCGACCACGATTTTGTGAGGGGGGAAGGGCAGCAAACTCAAAGACGGCCCCAGCTCAACTATACCTCTCAACTGTCCAGATTTTTGCAGAATTAATAGATTTTTGTTTCTTATTTTTGGTTTGTTCCTCATAAAATGTGTGGTTTTCTGGCAAATCATTTAGGAATGAAGTCACTAAATAATGACAGACATTGAGTTTCAGACATCATAACCTTCATAAAAATGCATGCTAAAGCAAGACCTGTTATTCTATTAACTGTCTTAAGTTTATACAAGAGCAATTTTTAGTACTGTTTGTATGTTCCTCCAATATATTTGGCCTTGTCCAGATTTCCTGCATTAAGAGGTTGAGAGGTACATGCAAATAAATCACTTTATAGAATCAGGAATATCCAAACCTCTCAACTTTCCCCAATTTTGCCTCAAAATGTTGCTCTCCCCATAATAATCCCTCTGCAAAATGGCAATTTTGGAAGAAAACGTGGAGGGTTTACAATTATAAATAGCTGTAATGATCAGTTATAGATTACTTTTATTTCAGAAATGCATGTAGATGCTCTTATTTTGTCAGCTGCTCAAGTTAACAGTACTAATATTAAAAAGGTGTCCCTTCTTTGACAGATTCCCAGCTGTATTGTGTGGCAATTTTATATTTTTGCATCACATTTTTTGGTCTGTTTTTCATAAAATTGTGGTTTTCTGGCAAATTATTGGCACGTCATTAAAGATTGAAGTTAGAAAATAATGGCAGACATTTGCGCTTCATATTTCATACCCTTCAGAAAATTCATACTAATGCAAGATCTACTACTTTCTAAGTTTATAAGAGCAATATTTAAACATTGTCCTTATTTTTGAGCCTGTGTCCCACTTCTATGTATGGCTTTGTCCAGATTTCATGCTGTGAGGTATGAGTGTCAGAGCCATCACCGTCAGCCAGAAACATTTCAAATTGTGACATACTTGTTGCATCCCACTCCCCATTGTAGTGGCTCTGGATGTGTCCAAGCAAGGCAAGGAGCAGTTATGCAGTGTAAGTGTGCAGAATATTCCCCCATCCAAGGTAGACCACAAGTACAATCATGACTTTTCATCTGTCCTTGATCTTGCAGAATGTTCTGGTTTTGTGTCATATTTTTATACTGTTGATTTATGCTTCTTATTATTCAGAAAATGCATGCTGTCACAGTGCCCTATTGCTCTGTGTTTAAGTAGCAATGCTTTAATGACCATCAGGTAAGCTTGTCAGAGATTGTAAGATGCAAGTAAGCTTTAATAAGCATACTGTTAAGAAATTACCAACATTGAAAGCCTTTTCGCTGTTGCCATGTAGAGAATATTTACATATCTAGATAACGTATAAGCCTTAGGTATTGAAATGAGGGATGTTGCAGTTTATTAATTATTTAGGAAATATTTCTGGATAATTTTAAATGTTTATATTGAACAAGTGTACTTGGGTTAGAAATGTTTATATATAACATGATTTATGTTTCTTTATATAGTTTTCTAATACTTTACCTTTAAATCTCAAAGGTTTTATAAGTGAAAGGGATTTCAACCATGTGACTATTTTAACCATGTGACTAATTAAGGTATAAAAGGGAGGGGTAACAATTGTTTTAATTGTCTGAAGAAGTTTATTACAGTAAAGTGGATGAAAGCACTTACAACTTACAACTGGGCTACTGGATTATGTCTGATTTCTACTCTAGACTTACTCTTGATTGTTTTCTCTTATTTCATAGATAGTATAGCATCTTTTACCAAGGATTCTCTAACATCAAATCCTAACCCTGCCCAACAGCTATGTATCACCATATCCACTTTCACCTTCAAACCTTTGCCCACATCCTATATAAAACTACTCTTAGACAAATTCAAACCATGTTTGACTTCAGCTGATGACCTTCCAAGTGAGTAGCTTAAAATAACAGCCAAAAGCATTTCCTATACTGTCTCAGTCCTTATAAATAGGTCAGTCTAGGAATCCCATGCTCCTCCTCTCAGGAAAAAGTCATATGTTATCCTTCTTCACAAAGATGACATTCAACAGGCATTACTAACTTTAGACCTATAGCAATCTTAACGCCCCCCTCCAAAATACTTGAAAAATGTATTCAGAAACAATTGCTAAACCATCTCTTGCAGGAAGAATTCCTTTCCCCTACACAATATGGGTTCTGCCCCTCCCATAGTACTAACACTGCACTTCTAACCTATATAGATACTAGCAATAAGGCTAGAGATTAAGGCAAACTAGTCTTTTCCCTGTTTCTAGACTTGCCCAAGTCCTTCAACACAGTTTGTCACAGCAAATTCCTACTTCAAATATCCTCATAGATCTTTTTCAGCCCACCCTTCTATGGTTCAAAAGCTACCTATCCAATAGGTATCAGTCAGTAAAATGGCACTTCACCCTCTCCCCGTACTTCTCACTCCTGATGTACCACAAGGCTTTATCTTTGGCCCCCCTCCTTTTTAACATTCTCACCAACACCCTCCACACATCCACACAATAGGCCTCCCTAACACAGTATGTAGATGACTCCACTCTCATGTGTACATGTGATAACATGGCACACCAACAAAAAAATACTCAGGAAGCTTTAACTGCCACTGAAACATAGCTTTGTAACTCACAACTCATGCTCACCCCCCCAAAAAAAAAACAACTATTTTTTTTCCTCAATCCCTCTCTCATGAAAAAAAAAAAATTAAAACCCTCTCTCTTGATAATATAGTCATCGAAGTCACCCCTCATAGCAAATTATTAGGGATGACATTTGATGATAATCTGAAATTTGACAAGTATACAGAAAAATTGCATAAGAAAAACTTATCAAAAACTAGGGATGCTTTACAGAGCAAAAATGTTCTCACCCACGTAGCTAAAAATGACACCTGCTACTTCTTATCTCCTCTCCACATTTCTTTATGGTGTCCCCATTCTTACTATCCTCCATGCTTCACAAAAAATCAAAACCTAAAGAATGTTGTAACACAATTGCTAAATCTGCAGCAAATACTCCTTTCAGAACTCACCACTGTATAACATTAAAGAGTCTAAATTGGTTAGAACTATCCTATCAGCTAACATATACACAGCTTCTTACCCCCTATAAAATCATCCAGCATCTGTCAGCATGTCCGGCATTAAATAACATTCTACACAACTATGTTCTCAGTCTGTCATTATGATACAATGACCAAAAACTCCTGTCGATACACAAACCTACCAAGTCTGCTGTGTATTTTCTATACTCATATCATATTGCTAAGGCCTGGAACTCCTTACCTGTATCCATCAGGTCCACACCCTCTCTCCCATCCTTCAAAACCATTCTGAAAGACTTCCTAGTCAAAACTGGTACTGCTCTTTCTCAATGACAGGATAAACTATATCCCTAAATTGGAAGACATACCTAAGCATACCTTACACCTTCTTACTCTCATTTCTTCTCTCACATCCTTACTTCTTTCAATTTCTCTTCCCTGGCTTTCTTTCTAAATATACCAAAAGGTTGCTTTCCACTCACTTCATATTGCAATTCCCGTTTGTATTATACTTACTTAACTTTAATTTCTCTATAATCTGGCTAAAATTTCTCTAACTATTAAATCATCATCATATAACTTGTGTCTATTCTTAAGAAATGTTTTCCTATTATTTCCAGTTTAGTATAATTATTTAAACTGTAGATGTTTTTGTATTATTTTTGAAGATTGTAAAATTATTGTTCTTAAAATGTTTTGTAATACTTTGGAGCTTTTCTTCCTGGGCCTCCACTGAAAATAGGCTCCTAACCAGTTAAACTTTCCCTGTAATCAAATCTCAATAAATAAATAAATATGGGAAGAGAATGCCTTTTTGTCCGGATGAACTCATCAGTGCATTTCATAGAAGATGTTTCAGTAAAAAGCTGTGTGAAGGATTAATTGTATTCTTCTCAAGGGAAGTGAATACAGCACCAAGTGCCACACATAATCTTTCACACACACACACACACACACACACACACACACACACACACACACACACACACACACACACACACACACACACAAGTATACAGTACGTCAGGTATATTGCGTTAGTGTGAGGGCTATTGACATGTTTCACATTATGGGATGCCATAGACATTTGCTGTAGTGCATAAGTAGATTATCAATCAAACATTCCTGTGACTTCATGTAGGTATGATTGCATACTTGCATTATCTCATACTTGCACTGTGTGCTTTGCCAAAATAAACATGCAAGTCATACATAGGACAGTGAACTGAAGAATAACAGTGATGGATTATGTGAGAATAAGTTAACCAACATTGCAGCACAGTTGCAAGGGTAAATACTGTGGAGTAGACATACATTAAATGACTGAATTAACTGAGTCAATATTCTGAAATTGTCATCACCTGTTATCAAAAGTAATACACACATACATAGTGCAATCTAAAATAATAATAGTGCACACATAATCATATCTTGAAGTGTTGAATTTACAATGAGAATTAGCAGTACTCTATGTTGCTTTGTGATGACTTTCATGCAAAGATTTGTACAAGCTAGGCTTCACAATAGGAAGCAGTCACATAAATATAACTGCAGGATAATGACGTGTAATGAAAGGTGTAGCCAACATTTGCAGCCATAGCACTCAGACAAAACATTCTGAAGCATTTTGTCATCATCTGGATTTGACTCTTTAGAGCATTCTAAGAAAAATATTTATATCTTATTATTAAAACCCCAAACCCAGTCAACATCCATATAAATTCCTCCATCCTTAACATCATAACCTCTCAATATACAAACCATACCTTACTCCCTCACCCTAACATCAGTACCATCTCCCTGAAATAAAACAGGACCATAGTAAAACTACTAAAAACTTTGGTTAACATAGCATCTAAACTAACTTTTAGTTGAGACATATACCCTAACCCTCGTCCTATCCACAGTCTGAGCAACTCCACCTTTCAAAACATCATCCACTCCCAGCCAACAACCATTCCACCTAGAAACAAAGCAGACATCCTACTCTTAAACATTAACAGAAGAAGTACTAATAACAAAACCTATGATCTGCATACTAATCTCTCTCTCTATACTCTCCTGACATTGTACTCATTAAAGAAACATGGCTAAAATCTAGAGACCTCCAATAGTGAAATTCTCCCACCAGGCTATAATATCATACGCCATGACAGACTGAACAAAAGAGGAGGGGGTGCAGCAATACTCTTTAAAAATCACCTCTCCTTAGAACCTGCAGAAGCACCAAAATTTGACAATGCAGAAATTTTATTTACCAAACTTAAAGTCAGCCCAAATAAACATATAAACATAATAGGCACATATATACCACAAGGAGACTATATCCAAACCTTAGAAAATATATTGCAGTGGACCACAAAAACATGGGCGATTTTAAAATAGACTGAGAAGACTGCAACTCCCCTAATCCCAAAAAATGTATAAACTTACATGGCTTTGATCAACTCATGCAAACTTTCGCTAGGATAAATAAATCAACTAATAAATATTCCATTCTCAACTAGATTTTAACCAATAGACCAGACCTCGCTTCATGCGCTGGCTGTCTGCCAGACAGCTTCAGTGACCACTTCCAAACCTACCCATTTAGACACCAAATTAACCCAGCAAAACAAACTGTATACCAGCAAATATGAAACAAAAACATCTAAACCTAACTCACCTTACAAACATCCTTAAACACTGTAACTGGTCCCCACTTAACGAACTTCCCCTGGAAGAAGCAGTAGACTACTTTAATACCACATTTCTGGCCATCCTATGTTCACTAGCCCCTATCAGACCCATTTGTGTCAAATCTAACTATGCCCCATTTCTAGGCAAGGAAACTAGGTAACTACTAAAACAAGGGACAAGGCTTGGGCAAACTGGTACAAAACCAGGTCACAACCTGCACTACAAACCTACAGGGAACTAAGAAATAAGGCAAAAAAGCTAATTAAACTAGACAAAATGAACTACTACTCCAACATCCAAACCAAATATTTTAATAACCCACAGAAATTCTGGTCAACCAGGCAAAATTAGTATACCCAGTCCCCCACCAACAACATCGAAAATATTGCGACCCAATTTAATAGATATTTCACAAAAACTATCCTAGCTTTATCAACAACCACTACTAACCCATCTAATAACACAAATGCCTTCTCGATACAAACTGTTTCTACTGAAACAGTCAAAAAACAACTATAGAAACTAAAACCAACTACACTAGCAGCAGACAACCTCCCAGATGTCTTCCTCGGACTAACAGCAGAGGGTATCCCCTACCCAGTAGCTATTCTTATCAATAGATCCATATCTGAATATTTAGTCCCTTCCATCTGGAAAACCTCTTACATCATACTTCTTCATAAAGGTGGCACATCAACAGAGTTAGTTAACTACCGCCCAATCGCAAACTTATCTCCTCTGTCTAAAATACTTGAAAGAATCATTCATAAGCAAATCACTGATTACCTCCATACAAATCAGTACTCAGCACGGCTTTAGACCATATCATAGTATGACCACTGCACTAATGTCATTTACCAATACTATCAATGAACATAGAAATAAGTTTGTATCTGCTATCTTCCGAGACCTAGCCAAAGCATTTGATATGGTCTCTCATAATAAACGTCCTCAAAGAATTAAACTTATGTCACTTTACCCTTGCCTGGCTCCAGGATTACCTAACTGGATGCCAGCAAGCAGTATGCTGGCAGCAAACACTCTCACCACTACTCCCAGTTACCCTTCTCTTCTCATTATTTACAAACAACTTCCACAATTCAACCCCACTGACCTCTTCATCCAATATGCAGACTACTCCACAGTCATATGTGCCACTTCTAACTTACAGGAGCTCCATACACAAACTCACCAATCATTCCTAGAAGTAGAAAAATGGTTAACAAATTCCCAATTAATTCTAAATCCCAAAAAAGCCAAGCTCGTGATATTCCATCCCACAAAAATGTCCATACCAATGACCACTTTTAGCATTGTTTCATTAAATAACACCATCATCACCCCATCCCACCACACTAAACTTCTAAAAGTTGAAATAGACTAACATATTTGACATCCACATATCACAGACAGTCAAAAAGTATATAAAAAACGTGGAACTTTGTATAAGAATAAGCACTTCTTCACAGACAACACTAAAGCCACTATTGTCCAGATATAGCTGATCTCTACACTGCTCTATGCATCCCCTATACTCTTAAGTCTAAGAAAATCTGAACTGGCAAAGCTAGAAACCTGTCACAATAAAACCGCCAGATACACAACAAACTCGCTATTTAGATGACACCATTGTACAGCACTCAAAAAACTTAACTGGCTGGAACTTCCTCAATTCCTTCTCTCCAACCAACTAACTATAGCCCACAAGATATTCTACAATCCTGAAAAAACTCCCACTCTGAGCCAAATATTACTTCCACATTCCACTACCAGAACTCTATGATCCATCAACAAACCCCTTATTAACACCAACAAGCCCAAAAAACAAGCCGGTGAATCCTTCTTCTCAAATTGCATAGGCAAATACTGGAATGAATTACCACAGGATACTATATCCTCCCCCACCCTATGCCAATCTAAAAAAAAGCTAAAATCTCACATAACCAGTAAATGGCTGTGTCACTGCTCTGCTCCTGGCTAATCTATCTCCCACTAGGCTTGGTTATGTGTTCCTCAAATATGTCTATCACCAAACTTTCTTCAATTAATATATCTTCTACAGACAATGACCATATCTACCTTAATTATTAACAATCCCAAGCATACTATGCTTCACTGAATTCAAATAACAAGACCAACAACTTACTAGCAGCTCTCTACTATCCAGAGGCTAATTCAAATATTAACCTATAACAACTGAATACGAATTAACAATATTAAGAATCATAGGCTGTAGATGAGCTAAACTGGCTGTATTTATACTGAACTACCTCAAAATGACTGTAAAATGTATAACTTCCTTTAATATGTTAGTCTGTATGCATTATGTATTTTCTAGACTGTATTTTCCTGATGTATTCTAACTGTATGTACCCTGTATTTTTTATACTTGTCTTATATATTGTTCTATATTGTATATTATGTAGAGCTTTTCTCCCTGGGCCTCTGCTGAAGAAGGACATGTGTCCAGTTGGACTTTCCTAGTAAACAAATGTAAAATAAAATAAATAAATAAATAATTATCTAAGCACACCATGTAGGAAGTCATATCTCTGATAGTTAACACCTGACAGCAGATTTCAGCAAATGTGAATGTATCTATTCATCTTCATTACCCTAGTGATCACTGTAATCTCTACGTCCAACTTTTCAACTTGTTGAAATGTGCATTAAACTGAATAAACATAACTAAACACAAAAGCACAACAGAGTAATGCAGGCGGAGGCAATAAAATCAGAAGCTATTGCCTTAAGCTGTGTACTTGCATGTAGCATTTATTGCCTGGTGCCAGACATTGCACAATTGCAGAGCTGGAGGAATAATGATACAGAAGAGAAGATGCATCGACAGGGTGAGATGGAGGCAGGGACAAAGCAGATTATAACAGAAGAAGGATAATGGTGCCTCATAACAAGTTGTAGCCAACAGGTGCACATAAAATAGTGTACCAAAAACAGTCACTAACACTTAGCTAATCACTGGATTAGATCCTTTGAAATTAGTCAACAATCTATCTATACATTTCACCATTAGCTCATCACATCACAAAGGAATTACTCCTTCACAACATTTAAACAACACAATTGAAGCAGACTGACAACTTACTAAAGCAGAAGGGGTGAACAGAGAAAGATTGCAACAGATGCAGAGAGGAATAGCAACAATATGTTTTACGGAACATGTAGGAACATCTGTATGGCGTGTTACTCTTACTTATTAATTTGTCATTAATCTGTCATGATCTGTACAATAAAGTGCTTGCTATAGGTACAAATAAGGGGTAGGAGAGTACCACAAACATGAAGACATAAGCAGGGTAACGACTTAATAATTCTCCCTGTTGGGGTTGCAATGTTTTTGCAAATGATGTCTTGTTGCACTATTCAAATGGTATGTTAATGAAGTCTTGTATATGGAGAGAAATACAGACATTTACAGTTAAATGTATGATAAAAATATTAAATTACAAGAATTAATAAATTGCCCTACAACTGTAATTGAATCTATGACACTATGTAAAAACATCAGTCTACAAACAAGGTAATTATCCTGACATGTCACATAAGAACTCCTATTTTATTACATCCAGCAGAAGAACTGATCCATTAACTGTATCACAGGACTGCCTTTAGTCTGCCTATATTCTATATTATTATAATACATTGGATTGAAACACATTTGAGCAAAATTAACAGGACCACTGCTGATTAAATTGAAATCTTCAGCTTTTTCAATAAGAAGTTAAACAGCATTCACTGTCACACAGCATTGTTGTAGTATGCCAACCTCCACGCAAATGTCAAGGACATAAAGTGAAAGCTTTTCCATGAGCCATTTTTGGCCATGCATGTTGTGTGTGAATCTATATTTTGAACAGACTAAACATGTGAAAAGGGCTGCATAGGGCAATAGTGAAAATGAGCTCTTGGCAAGCAAAGGGTAGAAAACAGAGGAAAGCATACAGGAACTTGCAGGAGGGTGACATGAAAGCACCATAGATATCCACTTCTTCAGAACATAAATGTAGAGTTGTACAAAAAATGTCATGCCTTTGGAGAGTCACCACATCAGGGATGGGGGGCAAACACAGAATGCTGTGGCATGGCTAATTAGACTAAAACAAGTGTGTCAATAAGATATATAAGTGAAATGGAAAGCTATGTATGGGGTGCATTTATTTTTTGTGGGACAGGGGCCCATTGTCTGTATTTTTCTATAGAGAGAGGAATGTAGGGGAAGGGGCTTACAAATTTCAGGGTCAGGTTGGTAAGGTAGGTTAGGATGCAGGCACAGACACAGACATGCAGGACATAATAGACACACAGGGATGGTGATGGACACAAAAGGTTGTGGGACACTATGATTGGGGATTGGTAGTGGACATCAGAGACACACCCACATTCAGCTTGAGAACAGTAGAAATCTAGTCCCCACCATCAGAACTGTTATCACTGTCTCCTGCAACAGCTCCTTGAGTCAGTTTCAGATGTGGCATCATCTCTGCAATCTGATACAACACCTTTTCAACCCTGCTGATATGTGCACCAAGGATCTTGTTCATAATGTCCTCCACCAGCCCTGTCAGCTCCTGTTAGGTAACAATATCACCACTTCTACTATTACCACTGTCCCAAGAGAGAACCACTGAACCAGCAACCAAGGCAGAGCTACCCAATGAAGGTGGAGTAGGTAGGGCAGGGGTTGCGTAGGTAACACTGACAGGTTGTGAACTCAAAGTGCTGGGTGTCTGTGCTGCTATCTGTGGAGGAATGGTGGACCAAGTCACAGTGGTCAGTCTACCTCTCTATTCCATCGGTCATTTATTTTCTTACATCAAGGTATGCAAACAGTAGATTTTTAAGAAATTATAACCCCAATATAAATAAAAAATATAAAAAGCTATAAAAAGCTTGGGGGGGGGGCAAAACAATGAGATAATTAGATACACTGCATGTCACGGCACTATATCTTTTCAATAAACTTTGTTTTGCAATACATAAACAATTCTCAAAATTTACTATTATACACTTTTGCCACATCCATATATGATGGAAAGGTATTTATGTGTCATAAATAAACAAATCTCACTGCTATGATATAACAAACAGCAACCTTTATTCCCTATTATAGACAGGAAATATGCATTGAAATTTAATAATTGCATTTGCCATAATTTGATTCATTCTGACATGTTATTGCTGTTAATATTTTATAGATATTTATGCAGTAATTGAAAGTAATTGCTGCTTCTGGGTATTGAACCTACATCAGTAGCAGCTGGTGACTTCAAATTAAAGGAGGGCTGCAGGAGACAGCTGGATGGGTGGGGCCAATGGGAAGGGGTGGGGCCAATTAGAAAGGGGTGGGGCTATGCTCAAAACCACAACAACTGGAACTTTAATTAAATACACTGCCCTGGGTGTCAAACAGTCATTACGAGAGTCCAATCAAGACAAAATGAAGTGTAGAAGAAAAAATTATTTCAATGCATTGGCTACATGACAACTTACTTAATATCCAGATGGAAACAGGTTGTGGGGCATGAAAAATAAATTACTTTTTAAATACATTACTGGAATGCCATTCAAAATCAAGTATTAAAAAACAAGCAGCACTCAACTCAAACCACTACTCCTTGCACTGCAGTTCTAATTATAATTTATATTCAGCTTTATAAAATTACCAAGTAACATGCTGAAAGTAGCAATCTCTGTGATACCCCCACTTGTAAAAATGTTTCTTATCCAAAAAAGACCTGCTGCCTGACACAACTATCTACTTGTTTCATGGGGAAGACATGATCAAAGTAAAAAATGAACAGCAAACAAGAAACAAGCTCAAGATAAATTGCTTAAAGGATTCCTGCACAAGTTATGGACCACGCATGATAGATTGGCATTCTGTATAGTTTATGAGTAAAGCCTGCAAAGATGACTGAAAGTCTCCAACAAAAGATGACTGCAAGTCTCCAATAAATGTAATGAGCTTCTGAAGATACTGTAATCCTGTCCTTTTATTACAAATACTGTCATATGCATTTCAATACCCAAGGTTTATACATTATCTAGTTATGTAAATATTCTCTGCATGGCAACAACGAAAAGGCTTTCAATGAAGGTAATTCTTTAACAGTATGCTTATTAAAGCTTACTTGCATCTTACAATCTCCGACAAGCTTACCTGATAGTCATTAAATCATTGCTACTTAAACAGAGCAACAGGGCACTGTGACAGCATGCATTAGCTGAATAATAAGAAGCATAAATCAACTGTATTAAAATATGACAGAAAACCAGAACATTCTGCAAAATCAAGGACAGATGAAAAGCCATGGTCTTACTTGTGGTCTACCTTGGATGGGGGAATACTCTGCACACTTACACTGCATAACTGCTCCTTGCCTTCCTTGAACACATCCAGAGCCACTACAATGGGGAGAGGGGTGCAACAAGTATGTCACAATTTGAAATGTCTCTGGCTGACAGTGATGGCTCTGACACTCATACCTCTCAACTTCAGAGCAAGAAATCTGGACAAAGCCATACATAGAACTAGAAGTGGGATACAGGCCCAAAAATAAGGACAATTTTTAAATATTGTTCTTATTAACTTATAGGTCTTGCATTAGTACGAATTTTCTGAAGGGTATGAAATCTGAAACTCAAATGTCTGCCATTATTTTCTAACTTCAATCTTTAATGACTTGCTACTAATTTGCCAGAAAACCACAATTTTATGAAAAACAGACCAAAAAATGTGATGCAGAAATATAAAGTTGCCACACAATACAGCTGGGAACCTGTCAAAAAAGGGACACCTTTTTAATATTAACAATGTTAACTTGAGCAGCTAACAAAATAAGAGCATCTACAGCATTTCTGAAATAAAAGTAATCTATAACTCTGATCATTACAGTTATATATAATTGTAAACTCTCCACATTTTTTCCAAAATTGCCATTTTGAGGAGGGATTATGAGGGGAGAGCAACATTTTGAGCAAAAATTGGGGACAATTGACAGGTTTGGATATTCCTAATTCTACAAAGCAATTTGCACGTACCTCTCAACCTCTTAATGCAGGAAATCTGGACAAAGCCAAATGTATTGGGTGAACATACAACACTACTAAAAATTGCTCTTGTATAAACTTAAGACAGTTGATAGAATAACAGGTCTTGCATTAGCATACATTTTTCTGAAGGTTATGATGTCTGAAACTCAATGTCTGTCATTTAGTGAATTTAGTTAATTCCTAAATGATTTACTAGAAAACCACAAATTTTATGAGGAACAAACCAAAAATAAGAAGCAAATATCTATTCATTCTGCAAAAATATGGACAACTGAGAGGTATAGTTCAACCGGGGCTGTCTGAGTTTGCTACCCTCCCCCCCCCTCACAAAATCATGGTCGAATGGAGCCTCCCCCCTGCAGCCATTCCAATGTCCCATTCCTTGGTTATTTTGCCCCATTTACCATAAACACTGTAATGTGCATACTGCTTTACTTCTGCAATGATTTAGATTTCATTTGAAAGTTTTATTTTGCATTTTACACCACAAACCCTAATAGATATCTGTTAAACAAAGCAATACAGTCTCACAATAAAAACAGACTTAGCATTAAAACTTCTTTGCCCTTGAAACTCACATGCATTGAAACAGCATTGAAACCCACATTCAAAGAAAATACATTTTGCCAGTGGCAGATAAAGATTAACTTTGGGCTATTTTCAAAATCATAGGCCTCTTGAACATGAAACATACACATGCTCTTTGATACACCTTCCTGACTGTATTACATTATATTCCTTGTACAATACAGTACAGTTGTTAGAGGGCATTTTAAATTTATTGTTTTGAACATTTTTCCAGTAAACAATGAAACAAAATGCATGCATCAATGACAAAACTGCCCAATTCAGAACATTTCCATCATAAAAAGTCTACTCAACCACCAGTCCACCAGTATCAGTAAATATGCACAATCTCTGAAGTAGTAAAATCCACATTAAAGAAATCTGTAACTAATAAAGAGGTTGCTGCTAGCAAACAACTTTATATGTCATTGTTTCATCTACAAATAAAGTGCCTGTTGCCCTTGAAGAATAAATTGCCTATGTTGCATGCATTAAAAAAATGATAAGCTAGTAATACCGCAATAGGGAATGGATGGCAAACTGATAACAGGTTCATAGATACTAGGTATCTTTGCCAAAAATGACTGCAGCATCCACCTCCTTTACAACACAGTACAGTATCAGCAATGCATCTACCTACTGTGGGAGTAGAACCCACAGCCTTCTGCATCAAAAGCAAGTACACTACCTGTTGTGGTATTAACAATGCAAGCAGACTTAGCATAAGCAGCACTAAACTTTTGTTCCCCTGCAGCTCTCAGCTCCTTGTAAAATCTACTCAACACTCAGCTGTATCTCTGAACTTTGCAGCACAAGAAATCTGGAAAAAAACAAAATTTTTTGGGGGGGACAAAAGGACAAAAACCAGGGACACATTTTAAACATTGCTTGTATAATGTTGGAAAGTTGCTAGAATAAAATGCTGTGTTACCACCATACATTTCACTGCCAGCTCTTGAACCTAGGGGATCCTGTGCAAAACAGTCAGAGAAACATACCACTATGCCAATTCGGCTGAAACAGAGGAAGACAAACTTAAATGGCTACCATTTAGTGAATACAGTTCTCACCATAGCTGTCAACCTCTGAGCAAAAAACACCTAAAAAAAAGCCAATAATGTGGGAATACAGCTGCCAAACATATTCAGTGCATTCAGTTCTCACCATACCTCTCAACCTCTTAGCAAAAACATGTGGACAAAGCCAGTAATGGGGGGAATACAGCCCCCAAACATTCAGTGAATTTAGTTCTCACCATAGCTCTCAACCTTAGCACAAAATATCTGGACGAGGCCAATAATGGGGGAATACAGTCCCAAAAATATGGGCAAATTTCAAATATCCATGTTATAAACTTAGACAATTGGTAGAATAAAAGGTTTTGTTTTACCATGTACTTTCTGAAGAATATGAAGTCTGAAATTCAAATGCCTGTTATTTTTAAATATTTGTTAACCAGGAAACTAGTCTGACGTGGAACAAAACAAAGCCAATTTTCAGCAGAGTAGGGAGAAACACATCTTTGTAAGGGATGGGAGGACATGCAGACTCCACACAGAAGGCACCTCAGCCAAGAATCAAATCAGAGAACTTGTAGCTATCAGGCAACAATGCTACCAGTGTACCACTGCACTACAAACATTTGCAAGGAAAATGAAGATACAGAACCAACAGATTTTATGAGGAACAGAACAAATATGAGGCAAAAATCTGCAATTTTTTTACAAATAGTGGTGGGTAGGGAATTCAGGTCCTTGCCACCTGCATCCAAGGTACAGGGTTCAAGCTTGAGTATCTCTACCCACCACTATGTATTAACAGGGGCATTTCACACACACACACACGCACACACACACACACACACACACACACACACACACCACTCCATTGTCCAGAAGCAGCAAACACACAGTCTAACTCCATTGTCTGGAAGCAGCAAACCTGCGCTCAACTTCAGCGCTTCCCTGCGAGAGCTTAACCTCACCTCTCTCCTGATTGGTCCTGTCTGCAGATCAAGCAGTCCAGAGCTCCTCTGTTCTGTGCCATCTACTGCACAGATTCCAGAAAATACCTTCCCTGTATCTGGACTGCTGACTCAGTCAGTCAGAGTTCACACAGATTCCTGGGCATCTGCGGGGCAGTCTGAGTTCCGGTACTCATAAAACATTTTTTTTTATTTCTTTTGTTTCTAGGTGGGAGGGCTGTAGTCCTGCAGTCCTATAGCACAAGCCGCCCTGACCTACATACAGTTAATTTGCTGTTCTCATTGCCTAATGCGAGTAGCAAAGGTTATTGCGGAAGGCATGCATGCTTGATATGAAGGTTGAGGGATGCCAGCTCAATATGCTAGTGCTTGACAGAATGAAAATGTTTTTCTGGCTTGAATTTGTGCATGAGTCATACTCATCCTGTACTTCTCTGAGGTGAGTTAATCTCTTGTGGTACACCTCATGGTTTGCAGCTATCTCCTCTGCAGCTGTACTGTACAACAACAAAAGAAATATATATGAATGCATAATGAGCACCTGCATTAGCTGTTGAGATAACTAATGCCATATCATAAACAGGTGATGAGTCTGTATACCTACACACCTGAGGAGTGTTTGCATCAGCTTAGGAGGCCCTGCTTGCACTTCTTAAGGTCAATGCAGGGGTAATGGCATTGCTCCCAATGCAAGTAATGTCAGTTGCACTGGACACAGCCTGCCTTGGCTAAGCTATTTCAAACCTCAGCCTTATACTAAGACCCAGTATAATCCACTTGCAGCAGTCAATGGCTGTAGCACTTCATGAGAAATGCCACAAATATCCTGGACTCCTCAACACACCACTTTTGTGCTCTAAATTTAACACTATTTTCTCCCTCACCAGCCATGTCTGCAAATATCAAGCAAACAAGATATGTTTGAATTGGCTCCCAGTATAGATCTCACATGTAACTGGTTGCGTGCAAAGATGCACGGCCTTGCTAACCGCATTTGTGCAATTGAAAGCAGATGGATTTCTTGACAGACACATTGGCACTACTTACAGCACATAGCAATAAAGCTGTGAAACATGTTATTGAGTTTTGCCATGTGTGATGGTCAGACTAATGACACAGATTCTAATGTTCAACAATGGAATGCTTAATGTCATGGCTTTTAATCCTTGCAGTTTTAAGGAGATAGAGGATGAATTGTGACATATTGTGATTTCGGGGCTTACATAATGTTAAAATATTTTCATACCAGCTGGGAATTGAAGCAATAGGATAAAGTATGAAAAACTGAATAGTAGTTTATTGATTGACATTGCCACTAAAGAGGTATCTTTTAAGCATGGAAATGAGAGATATAATAATTTAGAATGAACTGAGATACAGTTCAGAGAATATTGTATGAGTGTGAGTTTAATCGGTCCTGAGAATGCATTCCTATTTACAAGGCAGTATTTCTTTTTGTAAGTAGATTTCAGATAGATGTACTTGTATGAGCTGAGTAATACAGGGTGAGTTATGTTACATACAGACTTCACAAGACATACCTGTCCTAAACATATAGGTATGGTATATGATGAGTCATGATGATTATAACAAAAGTGGGAGAAAAAAATTGTGGTCTAAGAGTATGAAGGAATGGTCTCAAAATTGGAAACACTCCCAATTCAACTTAAGTAAGCAAATAAGACTCCTAGTGAAGTTCTCCAAAGCTAACTACAAATCCAAATTAGCTTTCCTAAATAAGGATAACCACAAGGCATCCTTTATTTACATCTGTAACCTCAAAGGTGATGTCCAGATTTGTGCTGAACTCGTAGTTAATGGTACTACATATGCAGAACCTGTAGATATAGCAAATCTGCTGGCTGACAGGTTCAGTGAAAACTTCACTCCCCTGCCCCCGCCACATATACCCCAAAGCATCCCTAACACCTGTCCCCCACCTAGTATCTCTGAGAAGCAGGTCTTAAATGCCCGCTCCAAGGCCAAAAACACAGCCTCTGTAGGACCAGATAACATCCAGGGCTGTGTTCTACATTGGTTAAAACAAAAATTAGCATCACCATTGGGCACACATTTCAATCACAGCCTAAGCACTGGCTTCATCCCAGTAGAATAGAAAACAGTTACCATCATCCCCTTGCACAAAGGTGATGCATCCATGGACCCCCAGGAACTATAGACCCCAGTAGTCTGTCCAGCCTTATCTACAAGGCTATGGAACAAATCATCATGGACCTTATTAACAAAGATATAGGAAATCTCCAGATGCTCGACCCCATGCAGTTTGGCTTTGTCAAGGAGAGATCATGCCTGTTAAAGTTGGTGAGCTTCTTTGAGACAGTCACCAAAGCCCTAGACAAGAGTAAATCTATGCATATGGCCTTCCTAGACTTGTCCAAGGCCTTTGACACAATCCCTCACTCAGGTATCATTGATAAACTCACCAGCTAGGCATCAACCCATATATTGTCAGGTGTGTTGCAAACTGACTCACTGATAGAACTCATACAGTCAAAATAGGGGACTCCACCTCCTCCAGCAGACCTGTAACCAGTGGTGTTCCACAGGGATCAGTTCTGGGACCCCTACTGTTTCGAATCTACTTCTCCAAAGTACAGGTTAAAAGTAAAGGACTGTGGCTGACAAAGTTTGCTGATGACTGCAAACCGGGAGCAATCATTGAAACCCTTAGCAATGTCAACATCCTACAAGAAGGTCTTATGTAGACCAATGACTAATGCCAAAGTCATGGTCTTAAACTTAATTCCAAAAAATGCATTATCATCCCCTTCAGCAAGGGTGATGTTCCTGAAAACTACCACTTCAATAGCAATACCCTAAGCACACAGTCAGTGGTGAGATATCTGGGCAGACAGGTTGCCAGCAACCTTAACTTCAATCTCCACATCTCCACAGTGGTAAGAAGGGCATTTTATATTGCTCATCTCATACATAAGGGAATTGCCTCCAGAACAAAAGAGGTTATAACCCCCCTGTACTCTTACCTCATCAGGCCAATAACAGAGTACAATATCCCCTTTGGTATGTTCCTTTCCAAACACCTGCAACAATTGGAGAGAACAGAAAGGTTCCTTACAAAGAAAATTCAGGGTCTTCAAGATCTGTCTTATACGGGCAGACTGAAATCATTGTCACTTTACCCTGTGTCATACAGACTGCTTAGAGGTGACCTGTGCACTGTATAGAGGGCAATCTCTGACCCAGTTTTAATGGAAATGTTGCACATTCTCAAGTCAAATGGCACATAGGCCACTCACTCAAAGAACCTTAACATGGTATGTGACATCACTTCAGTGGAATGCTGGAAGAACAAGTACAAAAGCAAGCTGCCAAGGTTGTAAAAAACAGGTTTATTCCAAACGCATAGAACAAAGAACACTCCAGGGTAGCAACTCCAATTCACCAATAACCTAGGTTTCGTCCCAAGGAAATGACTTCATCAGATTGGTGAAGTAGTGCTGCTTATTTATATCAAAACAAATTGAATAATTACACTCAATTAATTCTGTTAAAAGGACAAATCAGATTTTACATCCCCTAATTGCAAAAAAATTTTTAGTTAAAATAAGTAAATAAAAACATCCTATGGATTCGTGTATGTTTCCTATATTAATTTATTACTTCTAAAAACTGAAAAATGAGTAAATAATAATTATATGCCAGCATAATTTCATACTAATTCTGTTATATCCTAAGTAAATAGATACCCTATGCATGCTGTAGGTTCCCTGTAGGTGTGTGTGTGAAATATATGTATTTTCTACCAAATTGTAAAAATGCATAAATAAATCCTTATCAGTAAAATAATATTGGAATGTTGTTGTGTGTGTGGTGTATAACTACTTTTAACTAGTTACACCTAACCAAAGTAAATTTTGTGTGTAAAAAATAATAAAACATCCTGACCCCCTACATTCAGTGCAATACCTTAAAATACTATATGTTCTGAAGATGTTTTAACCTAAGCCAAGGCTTGATTGAAAGAAATTCATTCAGGCCTGGATCATGGTTGGCATCAAGTCTAAGTTGCCATGTAAGCTCACACATATCCAAGTGGTATTCGGTAATTCTCCCCTGTTGGTCGAAGCACACCTGCTGGATCACACAGAATCTAAAATTATGTCCTTCATTGGCCATAACGTGTCTAGCCAGGGCGTTTGTCGGTTTTTTATGTTTTATATCAAGAATGTGTTCTTTTATTCTATCCCTAAACCTTCTACAGGTTTTCCCTACATAAAATGCCCTGCAATCTTCACACTTGGCTAAATATACAAAATTCTTGCTATAACAATCATAATGTCCATTTATCAAAATATCATATTCATTAATAGAAACTGTGTGTCCTGATGTCCAAATGTATTTGCAAGTTGTACATCTACCACATTTATAATTTCCTTTGCATTTGTTACTGTTAACCATTATATCCACCTTACTTCTTTCAAAAATGTCCTTTAGTGACATATCCTTCTTATATACAAACTTGGGCTTGTGTGAAAAAATCCTCGGTTCCACCTTATTGCTATGAAATATCTCCCAGTACTTCATAACTATGTTAACTAAAAACTCAGAATGTTAAAATCTGATTTGTCCTTTTAACAGAATTAATTGAGTGTAATTATTCAATTTGTTTTGATATAAATAAGCAGCACTACTTCACCAATCTGATGAAGTCATTTCCTTGGGACGAAACCTAGGTTATTGGTGAATTGGAGTTGCTACCCTGGAGTGTTCTTTGTTCTATGCGTTTGGAATAAACCTGTTTTTTACAACCTTGGCAGCTTGCTTTTGTACTTGTTCTTCCAGCATTCCACTGAAGTGAGTACATTTTTGTAAAGGCATTGGTTCATGGTATGTGACATCAACAGAACTTGCAGGAAAGACACCTTGGGAACAAGCTTCCTATTCATGTTAAATAAGGCCCGTTGTTGGCCTATTTAAGCACAATTGATTGTTGATGATTGGATGGGTAACTGGAAATTCACTCCAGATGCTCTACTGTGTTTCTCTTGGACAGGGGTAATAGGTGCTGATTTTAGTGTCTGCTTGAACCAGACACCCTTGGGAACATGGGTTGAACTTGGCTAGGTATGTAAGGGCCCTATGAAGTATTGTGCCCATCACACAGGTGCAAGAGAATTTTAAATGAAATATCGTCATTGTCATGTTTAAGAAATTTGACACACATTAGCCTGAGGTTATATGTGAAGCATTAACGATATATGCCAAATAGAAAAGTTTACTTATGCAAACATTATTGATGCATTGTTGCAAGAAAAATTCTTAACATTATATTTGTTGTTATTTTCACAGTCCTAATCAACATTCTGTGAGAAATGGGATTCTTACACACCTTATAAAAGCATCTTTTAGCTGGATTCAGACCTTTAATCAGCTGTATTCTTTATTTAAACTCAATGCAATTACACCTTGTGCCATAGAAATAGGTATATGACAGCTGGAGTTTCTCCACTCAGGACTGTCTAGGGTGCTGAAGAAAGTACACTGTTGCCAGATGTGTTTGCACTACATAAGGCAGCCTAAAGTAAATGTTTCACTTTTTTCCTTAGGGAGTGAACAGTATTTGCATGCTGCCAAGTGGAGAGCAAATGTAGATTAAAAAAACTTAAAAAATAAAAAGATACATATTGGTAAGAAGTGATATGTGATCTCTCAGCAGGATTCAAACAATATACCATGTGCCTTATGTTTTCTGAATTCACAAAAAAGAATAACCAGATGAACGGAGTATATGGTAGAATTAAAACAGAAAAACAATAGACCAAAAAGACCGACCATCTCACAAAATTATAAATTTATTCAATAAACTGCAACAATGCAAAGCTTTCGAGTACAAGACTCTTTCTCAATGCAACAGTTTAAAACATCAATTCAGCATTTTATACAACAATTTAAAATCACAGTCAGCCTACCAATTAAAACTAATTAGTTCAATAAAAATTAACCCTTTAATTACCAGTAAAACCACATAGGACATAAAAAAACTATATTATAGAAACAGCATAAAATCTTTCATACAGCATTAAATAACAGGATGTTTTTACTTAAGTATAGGCTTGATACTATTTATCATATTTTAACCAGGTGGAGCCTCTGCCCTAAAATAATTTATCCATCTATATTCCACTGGTTCTGTAACAGTAACAATATCCCCACCCCTATGATTCAAGTCTATCTTTTGTAGCACTCTAAACCTGAACAAATGCTCATTTCCATAACACTGAATATGTTTATATAAAGCATTTGTATCTAGTTTTCTATGCATCTCTGACATATGAGATGCTAGCCTATCTTTTAACTTATTATTCGTTTTGCCTATATAGAAGCCTGAACATTTCTTACAGTTGGTAAGGTAAACCACATTTTCAGTGTGACAAGTAGAAACATTTGGAAAACAAAAGTTATTTTTAGAAATTGGGTGAATAAATTCTACATCAGTATTTATATACTTACAAAAGCTACAGTTATAGCAGGGAATGGTCTGTCTCTTTCTCACTATATTTTGTTTTCATATATTGTACGTAAAGCCTTTATAACACAGCAATTGCTTAGGATTTGTATCCTTTTTTATATACAAAACATTGTCTCACTCTAATAATCCTACAAAGTTCATTATCTGGATGTAATATAGTCCAGTTTTTCTCTATAATATTCATTTGTTGTGTACATCTATTATATTTTGTAATATAACTAAGATACCAGTTCCTATTAACCATTATATCTTTATTATTAGTAATAGGATGGTTATTATACAAATATGGACAAGTCATTCCATCATGTTCAGAGACTATATATTTGATATTCTCCTTAATTAAAGTAGTATCATACCATCTAGAGTAAAAGTCATTTGTCATATGTTCTAATTCCTTTCTGAACCCTCCTTCTCTAGTATTTAACCTGGTAGCAAGTAGCATTATAAATGTATTTTGTAGAACACATTATCAGACCTTAATAAGTGTCAAACAATGTGAAAGTGAACAGACAAAAGCTCACGTTAGCAATAGTGGCAAGAGTTGCTTTTTAAAGAACAACACAATCACAAAATGTGATTAAATATGTATTCAGACCACATTCTGTAAAATTATAAGTTAAGTGGATTCGAACCACACATCAATTGTCCCTTTTCCTCAAAGCTGACTGACTTATATCTTGTGCCAAAGAGAAAGTTACCTGACAGGTGTATTTTCTTCACTGAGAACTATCCAGAGTGTTGGTGACTGCACAATGCCACCAGGCCGGTTTGTGCTACATAAGGCAGTCTAAACTAAATTTTTCACTTTTTTTCTTAAGCTGTGAAAGTTAATTTTGTACTGCCAAGTAGCACATAAATGCAGAAGGTAATATTTATCAGAGGCATTCAAACAACTTTTTTGGTAATAACTTGAAGACACATGAAGTAACTCATAGTGTATATTTAGCAATGAGCAAAGCTACTACTGCATTACATTGACACATTCAGCCTTCTCACATCTCCTTGCCACATCAGTACTATCATGTATGTGTCACAAGATGATGGCTTTAGTTAATGCATGGAAACTGAGAATGGCACAGGGAACAGCAGAAATGCTTTCATTAACACAACACACAAAATTAATATTGACATAATTTCAAAGGACTTATTTCTATGTTACTTTCAGTCAACACTGACCTTACTTGAGTTTCCAATATCAACATACTCATACACCAAAATGAGCATCAAGATTTAGTATAACCCCCCCTCAGTAAAATGAACTGTGAACAGGTTTTGAACCCTGAATTGTCTGTACTGTTTTTCTAAACTCAGTACATTTACCTATTGTGCAGAGATAGGAGTGTGACCATTTGTATTTCTTCAGCCATTACTTTACAGACTGCTGAGGAAAGTACAACAATGCCAGTCTTCATTGTGCTCTTGACAGCAGTCCAAATAAAAAACAGTTATTTTTTACCTTGGGCAGTGAAATGCTGCTCACTGTTTTTGACAGCTGCCAGTCAATACAGCATAATGTCAAATGTGTACAAATGATAAAAGGGAAAAAAGGATAACAGTGTTGATCAAATACTTTAAATGTGCATTTCACGTTTAAGCAATTTTGTTACCTTGCAACAGGAGCATACATGGTGTTGAACACTCAAATAGGGGTAATGAAAACAAACCACAAAATAAGGAAACAATCAGACAAACCAGCAAAAAAAAAAAAAAATAAACAACCAAACAAGAGGTGAAGTCAAATACAGAATATTTAATGGATAAGTGCTTTCAACCCAATACTGTTCTGAGACTTCCTCAGATAATACTATAACTAGAAACACACTTAAGCAATCCAAAACATTTCCAGTCACATGTCTTGTAGGTCAAATCAAAACTCCTAGTTAATCAGCGCATAATAGCTTCACTAAAGTAGACCTGATACCCTATATTAAATATTTAAATAGATACCCACATATAAAAAAGCCATAGATACATAAAAAAACGCATATGTGAGTGGCTAAAATTGATTTCCAAACAAATATCTATACATCTATAAACACATTTAATACATACACATTTCCCAAGATCCTAAACAATACAATTCACCAAATGTATTGTATCTAGAAAGTTGTATATGTAAGTTCAAATTGTATATCATATAAAATATATAAACATATATATGTATGTATATCTATTTATTATATATATATATATATATATATATATATATATAGTAAATCAGATATTCATAGATCTAAGCTGCGATAATGGATTCAGGCTAATTCAGTCATTTAGGCCTGGTGGGTGTATTACATTTAATTTAATTTGCCAATAAAGTTATTTAGTCTCAGTGATTGCCCCTCAACACCCTCCCCTCTCAGGGGTGGATACTTTCAATACTAAATAAAACATTTTTTTAAATCTTCATATACCATGGAGTGTTTGTATATACCCTTACTTTTGTCCTTAGTTCAAATAGCATAATAATGTTCATAAATTCTAAACCATAGCAAGACATGCATAAAGTAATATACACCACACCAGAACTCTTACAATTGCATTTAGCAGCATTGCAGCATTCTTATAACATTTTGGTAGGATTGCACTGTGATGTTTTTAATATCATAAATATATCGACACTGGTGGCAGATCCACATTTCACCATGTCATATTGATTTTTATCATAAACTGATATCTCAACAATATTTTTATATACCTACCACTTTTGTAAACAAACTTAAGGCTCACAAAATTGTCAGCTGCAATACCAGTATATTGCATCACCAAATTCCAGTCTTTAATAATTAGTTTCTTCTTAACCTGTTCACTATATCTTGAGTGGGACAAAGTCATTGCTTGGTCAAAACCACCCCTTTCAGTGGGGATAGTCACTTGAATGACCAGAGCAGCCTCCCTTAAAATTGTGATGTATTTACTGATTCTCTCTTCCCAAACATTATTCCTAACATTAGACACCAGGTGTTCTGGATAGTCCCTCTCCAAAAGCATTACACAACATATCATCTTCAACCAAGAGTTTTCAAAGGTTAATCTAGACAGTCTAACAAACTGGCTTTTGACTAAATACCTTTTTTTTTGCCAATAAGGATGGTGACTGGTAAAATGTAAATAAGAATTGGAAAAGCTGGGTGTGCAATACATAGATAGTTGATTCATAGGTATGGTCCATAAAATTCTTATAAATCTTACTATTCAAATAATTCATACTTGTTCTATCTATATTACTAGTGAATTTGAAAAGAGAAGTTATGTAATTAATGTAATTAGTAAAATCATTAAGAACCCCAGCCCCTCCTGTCCAAAAAATCAAGATATTGTCCACAAACATAAGATACAATAACATATGCTTTCTAAACCTGGACTGAGCAACAAACTGTTGTCCCCAAAACCTCAAAATAATTTTAGCAAAAATAGGTACTGATGCAGACCTCGTGGCTACAACTTTAATTTGCTTAAAGTATTCATTGATAAAGAATACAAAATTGCTTAAAAGGACCACCTCCATAAATTCTAAAATAGTATTAATGTGCTTGTTTGTAATGACCCTATAACCAGGGCTTCTCAAAACCATTCAAGGCCAAATTTGTGAGGTGTGACTAAGAATACATCAATGGTCACAAACATCTTCAACAAATTCAGTAGCAGCTAGTTTCCTCAAACAATGCCAAAAATCCTTTAGCACATAGCACTTACCGTCAAAAAAGGTTTTCAATTTGCTGTCTACCCATTCTGAAAGCAGTTCAGTATTGGATATTCTGGTGGAAACAATAGGCCTAAGATGGGGATCCAATTCATTTTTATGGGTCTTACTGATACCAAAAATAGCTGGAATCACAGGATATTGCACCCTTAAATAGATCTCTTCCATTTTGAAAAAAAGGATAAAAAAAAATCCCTTCCAACCACAGATCAATTTTGTGATGTGCTATATTGATCTGACTCTTAGGCTCCACAACTTCCTCATCAAAAAAGTACTGTTGCATTTTAGAATTATGTAAAATGGCATCCATAATAACAACCCATCTTGGATCCTGGGAACTACCGCCCCATCAGTCTGATGAGCCTGGTCTGCAAGGCCATGGAACGTATTATCATGGAACTTATAAACAAAGACATTGGCAACCTTCAAACACTAGACCCCACCCAGTTTGGGTTTGTGAAGGGTCAATCTTGTCTCCAAAACCTGATTGACTTCTTCAAATCAGTCTCCAGAGCTGTGGACGAGGGTAAGGTGGTCCACATAGCCTATCTGGACTTCGCCAAGGCCTTCAACACCATCCTCCACTCTGGAATCATAGATAAACTTACTAAGCTGGGCATTAATCCCTACGTCACTCGATGGGTTGCCAATTGGCTTACTGACAGAACCCACACTGTAAAAGTAGCTGACTCCAAATCCAGCTCCAGACAAGTGACAAGTGGAGTACCTCAGGGTTCAGTCCTGGGACCGCTCTTGTTTGGCATCTACTTCTCTGAAGTACAGGCCAACACTAAGGGACTCTGGCTAACAAAGTTCGCAGATGACTGCAAACTGGGAGCCATTATTGAATCCCCAAATGATGTGGATATCCTACAAAAGGGCCTTACAGAAATATATGCTTGGTGCCAGAGCCATGGGCTCAAGCTCAATGCCAAGAAATGTATAGTTATCCCCTTTGGGAAAAAACATGTACCCATGAATTACCACATAGGTGGCAGTACACTAAACACCAAAAGTGTGATAAGAGACTTAGGGACACAGGTGGACAGTGGTCTCACCTTCGATAACCACATCACCCCAACAGTCAGGAAATCCTTCTATGTGGCACACCTCATCACTAAGGGCTTTTCATCCAGAAAAAAGGAGGTCATTGTCCCACTGTACTCATCCCTCATTAGACCCATTATAGAATACAACATCCCATCTGATATGTACCTCTCAAGACATCTGCAACAACTGGAAAGGCCACAGAAATACCTCACTAAAAAAATCACAGGCCTAAAGCAGATGCCCTATGCTGACCATCTAAAAAAACTCCAGCTATACTCTATTGCATATCATCTACTCAGAGGTGATCTCTGCTTAACATACAAGGTCATGTCAAACCCAGAGCTGTTGGACATGCTACACTTAAAGAAATCCCAATCCCTCAGAGCCACACACTCCATGGATCTAAACCCTGTCATCACAATGAACAAAACATGCTGGAGGGATAGGTTCCTGACCCAGAGACTCCCCAGACCCTGGAACAGACTGCCCATACATGTCAAGCAGAGCACCTCTTTGGCCCACTACAAAAGGAACCTTGACGATTGGATGGGAGATAGGAAATTCACCCCAGGGATCATGTCAGTTGCCCTGCTAGACAGGGGTCAGGGAATAAATATTGTGGGAAGAAATAACCAGGGAATTGTTATGGCTAGGCTTGTATAGCCTCTAGGGCTGATAGCCTAGTACCAACTTATGAACCTATGAACCCCTACATCTTTAACAGGCTTCATAATATTAATACCAACCACTTGACAATGCTTTCAAAAGCAAGTGTTCTTTCCTAGTAAGATTGTAAAATTTCCTCTTATTCTTTGCGTTGCCATGTGCCAGAGAGAAAGTTACTCGGCAGGGGCATTTTCTTCACTGAGTACTATCTAGAATGCTGATGGCCTCACAATGCCTCTGGGCAGGTTTGAGCTATATAAGGCAATCTAAACTAAATGTTGTACTTTTTTGCTTAAGCTGTGAAAGTTTATTTTATACTGCTAAGCAGTGTACAAATACAGAAGGCAATATTTATCAGAAGCATTCAAATAACTTTTTGGGAATAACAACTTGAAGACACATGAACTTAATTACAGAGTATATCCAGCAATGAGCACAGCTACTACTGCATTACACTGAGAGCTGTTGAACATCAAAGTGTTTCAGTTAGTATTGTCATTACAGCATTGGAAGCACTGGGTACTTCAGTCTTGCTTCTTGGTATACTTGTGTAAATTAGAATATAATTGACCTGTTCCATATTTACAAATGATGGGCAATTAAAATTCTTGATGCACAGTATTGTTTCTAATACATAAGTGACTATAGCAAAAATCTGACAGAGGAGATATTATTAACATAACTGTACACCTCGGACAAATGCTGTGCTTATGGGCATAAACATATTTCCATTTGAGAGCAATCAGTTATGTTACTTTTTATTTTTTTCTTTACAGATTCTGCACATACCTTGTCACTATTGCAGGTACAAATTGTGTATTTGGGAGTTGTCCTTGTTTGCTACAATAAGAACACAGCAATTACATGGTTAAGCAAAGGTTGTGCTGTTTGACAGGCATTCATTTTCCTGTTTGTATGTGGATGGTATCTTTGGCTTTGACCTAGGTAATTAGTGTGTATGCTACCCTTTGTCTCTTAACCACAGCCAGGGCATACCATGCATGCCTCCATCTGCCAGCACCATCTTGAGCTGACGGTTCTCTCTCAGGCTCATCATCTGAATCTGCTGCTCCCTCTGGCCCTGACTGTCATCCTTGAAACTATAGTCCAGCCCCTTGATGTCCTTATTGAAGCTGTTTCATGAGTATTATATTATGTAACATGGCACAGGCTGTAAGCATTTCAGCAGAGGTGCCTGGGTTATAATGCAGTGTGCCTCCTGATGTGTCTAGACAATGGAACCTTGATTTCAACAATCTAAACACATGCTCTATGATATTCCTATTTTAAGCATGGGCCTCATTATATCCTTGCTTAGTGGGGTTGTGTGGGTTTCTCATGGGTGTCATGAGCCAGGGCCCAAGTGCATAACCTGCATCCCTCACTAGATGCCCTTGAGGAATGTCACCCCAGCAAACCTGGTGTACAGCTCACAAGTGAGCCATATATGTGAGTCTTGGAAACTGCCTTGGTTACCTGTGCAGACATTGTAGATGATCCTTTGGGCATTACAGACAACCACTGACAGTTTATAGATCAAAAAACTTTTCTGTTGCTGTACCTCCTTTACTGTTCCTCAGGTGTGGCTTTTATTTCTATGTGTGTGCAATTTATGACCCACAAAACTTCAGGGAAGTATGCTATTGCATAAGAATACTACATGTTTTTTGCTCTCTCCTGTTGTGTTCCTGGGAAAACAGATATGTTCCCTTGCATGTAGCAGCATTGCATTTAAAAACTGATGTAATGTTTCAGAGGCTGATACCCGTGACATTCCTAATATATCCCTCGTGGGTCTCTGAAAAGTACAAGTAGCTAGTATACAAAATGCTAAACATACCTTTGTTTCCACTGGGATGGGTTCACCATGATTTTCCTGGGGCCTGAGATGGGGCAGCAGAGGTTCCATATTTCCTCCATTGTTTCATTGTCTACCCTGTCTCTCTCAGCAGTTTCTGTTTCATGCAGTCTGTGATAAGCCAAATGGGATCTAAACACCCTTCTTCTTCTTACCAAAGTAAAACAAATTACTTCAGTCTGCAATATATAAATTAGATAAAATATTATGATAATGAACAAAGCACATAAACCAGTATACCAGTCTCTATTTCCCATGACACTGCTTGTTTTTAGTTTTATTTGAGACAACTACAAACTTCTACTTTTCTTTTCTTTTCTGAATGCCTTTTTTAGAATGAATAATTAAGTTCATAGGTTCATAGGTGTGTACTAGGCTAATGGCCCTGGGGCCTTTACAAGCCTAGCCATAGGAGTATCCTGGCATAATGCACCCTGACCTTAGTCCCCAGTGCCTCTGTTGAGTAGAGCCACTGGAGTTATCCCCAGGGTGAATTTTCTGTTTCCCATCAACTCATCAAGATTTCTCTTGAAGAGGGTCAGCGAGGTGCTCTGCTTGACATGCATGAGAAGTCTATCCCATAGCATGGGCAGTCTCTGGGTTATGAACCTGTCCCTCCAGCATGTTCTGTTAATTGTGGTAATGAGGTTGAGGTCTCTGGAGCATGTGGTGTGGAGGGATTGGGATTTCTTTAGATGTAGCATGGGAGGAGCTGACTACTGTGTCAGACATGGCTTTGTAAGTCAAGCAGAGATCGCCTCTAAGTAGGCGATATGAGACAGAGAATAGTTGGAGTTTTTGAGTCTGTCCATATAGAACAAGTGTTTAAGGCCTAGGATCCTCTTTGTGAGGTACTTTTGCATCCTCTCCAGTTGTTGCAGGTGTCTACTGAGGTACATGCCAAATGGGGCATTGTACTCGATGACTGGCCTAATCAGGGAAGAGTAGAGGGAGACAGTGACCTCTTTCTTCCAGGATGCAAAACCCTTAGTAATGAGATGTTCCACATAGAAGGACTTTCTGACCACAATGGCAATGTGGTGATCAAAAGAGAGGTTGCTCTCAACCTGTGTTCCCAGATCTCTTATAATGCCTTCTGTGTGCAGTGCACTACCATCAATGTGGTAATTCATGGGAACCGGGTTTTTCTCAAAGGGGATGATGACACATTTTTTGGCATTGAGCTTAAGGTCATGGTTCTGGCACCAGTCGTTGGTCTCAGTAAGGCCATTCTGGAATATGTCAACATCACCTGGGGAGTAAATAATAGCTCCCAACTTGCAATCATCTGTGAACTTTGTCAGCCAGAGTCCCTTCATGTTGGCCTGGACTTCAGAGAAGTAGATACCAAACAGGAGAGGACACAGGACCAAACCCTGTGGGACTCCACTCGTGACTGGTCAGCAGCCTGACTTGGAGTCAGCTACTTTCACACTGTGGGTTCTATCTGTGAGTCAGTTTGCAACCCTCCTAGTGATATAGGGGTTGATTCCAAGCTTAGTGAGTTTTTCTATGATTCCTGAATGGGGAATGGTATCAAAAGCCTTGGCCAGATCAATGTAGGCTGTATGATCTACCTTGCCTTCATCCACAGCTCTGGAGACTGACTCAAAGAAGTCAACCAAGTTGAGCAGGCATGATCTACACTTCACAAAACCAAACTGTATGAGATCCAGAGTTTGGAGATTCCCTATATCCTTGTTTATTAGGTCCATGATGATGCATTACATAGCTTTGCATATCAGGCTCATCAGGCTAATGGGGAGATAGTTCCCAGGGTCTGTAGTTGTTCCTCCTTTGTGGAGAGAGATGACTCTAGCAGTGCACCATTCGGTAGGGACAAAGCCTGAGGTGAGGCTATGATTAAGCAGGGCACACAGGTAAGGTGCCAGTTCACTCTGTAGTTCATGTAGAACACAGCCAGGGATATTGTCAGGACCCATAGAAGCTGTATTCTTGGCCTTAGACAGTGCTGTTTTAACCTGTGCAGCAGTAATACTGGGTGCCTGGCAATCTACCTGTATTGTGATTGGTCCTTTGGGGGGAGGGGTAAAGTTGGCACTGAATCTGTTGGCCAGTATACTGGCAATATCTGTTGGCTCGATATAGGAGGTACCATTGTGCAGTAGCTCAGAGCAAATCTTGGTATTGCCATGGAGATTCTTTACATAACTATAGAAGGCCTTGTGGTTGTCTTTACTATCTGCTGCAGTTCTGTTTTCATAGCTAGCTTTAGAGGATTTGATGAGGGATCTCAACTTTTTGTTGAGGCTGATAAGAAAGTTTTTCCAATCTTGGGACTTCACCTTATTCCACATAAGTTTCATCCTTCTGTTGTAGAGTTTGTTTATGGCAGGGGACCACCAGATTGACTTCCTTTTTTTGGAGGAAAGTGTCTTGGTTCTATTGGGTATGGCGAGATCCATCCATTTATGTATGTGTTCATACAATGCATTGGTGTATGATCTGGCAATCATACAACTATTCTCCATTTCCATGGGTGCCGTGAAGTTAGCCACCTCTGTTTTTAGGAGCCCAAAGTTAGCTTTGGAGAAGTTTTTCATGGTGGCTACCTTTGCGGGGGGGGGGGGGGATGTGGATTTTCAAGGTGATTAGTTTGTGGTCAGATCTAACCAGGGAGGAGCTGACTACTGGTGTAGAGCAATGGTCACCCATGTTAATAATGACCAGGTCAAGGATGTTGCTACCTCTAGCGGCGGTAAGAACGAGCTGGTCCAGGGCATTGGAATTAATGAACTCCAGGAAAAATTGGGCAAGTGTATTCGTATATGAGTAGTTTTCCCAGTTAATGGAGGGGTAGTTGAAGTTACCTAGTAAGAGAGTGTTAGATTGGACCCAAATATTCTCCAGGGTGCTTAGGAACATGGAGTGTGAGTCTTGGGGCATGGTTGGGGACCTATAAGAGACTATGACCTGAATTGCTGTCTTACCCAGTGTTAGATGCACCTGAAGTATCTCTGATGCATTATGTTGGGCTACTAGTTTGGAGGTGTGCGCATTCTTTATGAATATGGAAACACCACTGCCTTTGGAGCTTTGGTCCAAATTCTGGGGCCAAAAAGTGTGGAATGAGTTATAGCCCGGTAGTGTAGGGGTGCTTTCTGCTGCCTTGAAACAGGTCTCTGTTACAGCACAAATGTCAATGTTCTCCATTTTAAGGAGTGCTTCGAGCAAGTGCATTTTGAGATTTAGACTTCTAGTATAGCATCATGACCCACAGATTGCATTTATTTGTTGCTGTTATGGTGGTAATTTGGTCTTTGGAACACTACCTAAAAAAGGCACTATAGGGGTGGCAGAGCCTTGGCCAGTATCCAGAAGCCCAGGGGTGACAGATGCAGGCCATCTCTGGCAAAGCATCGAGGTCTGTCAATCATGTCATCTCAGGCAGACAGATACTTGACCCCCTTAGAATGACACCAGAAACTTAGCTAATTGTTGAAATCAATAATTTTCTGCTTGTACTGTGGTATCATTCTGGGTGATGATAGGATGCTACTCAGGGCTAGGGTCATACCCATCTGGCCTAAATAATCCAAGAGCTCCTCCATGTCTCTTTTCATGAAGTCCAGGGAGGTATGTATCAGATCATTCACACCCACATGTACAATGACACAGTCATATTTGTACCTTTTCTTGAGGGACCTGAGTGCGTGCGCTATGTGATGGATCCTGGCACCTAACAGGCAGCTGACTGTTACTTTCTCCTTATTCCACCTAGTGAGTGGGACATCAGTGTGCCTCACTATCGAGTCATTATGACTAGTGTGTTAGGCATGCTGCTTTGTCTTAGGGGCTTTGGTTGAGTGGCACACTTTTTAGGAGAGTTATGTGTCTCTTGATTAGTGTTGTGTTGTGGTTGTCAAGTGCATTTCTGCCTTGGAGGTCTCTGCTGCTTGGGTAGATATTTACTGAGAGCCTCCGCAAATGTGGGTGTGTGGTATGTGTTTTTATGTGAAGGCAGTGCTGATGTGTGTTCTGGAGGGCTATGTGTTCCATGTGGGGTGGCGCAAGAGTTGACCTTCTCCTCTTGACCAGCTATTCCGGTCTTGGCTGGAGAGTGCGTGGCTTCCAATTTGGATATATAAGTGCATCTCTCACAAGTCTGAGTGTTGGGAGGTAAGAAGAGAGGGTTGTCGGTGTACATAAGGCAGTTGCTACAATGCCTCAGGATACCCAAGTTCACCAGGTTAATAGGAGAAAACACAGGGAACTGACCTTTAGATATGCCTGGAGGGGTGGGCATTGATAATAAGTACTGGATCTGTTTCCTTGTAGAACGTTTAATGGTGGTAGCACTTTTGTGTGCTACAATAATTGCTACAAGAAGTCTGATAAAGTTCTAGACTAACAAAGCTAGTATACATGCAGGAGAGGAGAGAACTAGTAGATCTAAGGGACAAATTGAAGAGCAGACTTTGGCACCACTCCATATCTTCACATTTACTCTAAACCTTTAAGACCACTTTTTCTAAAATGTTGAAATTTTTTCCTTCCTTTGAAAGAACAGTTTAGATGTTTTGCAGGACAAATAATGTAAATAAAGAGGAAACTGGTTTGGTCGAATGTTTTATTAAAGCTTTGTGTGCCCTTTCTATAACAAAAGAAAGTCAATGATTGTTTATATTAGGACACACCATCACAATTTGCCCAGTTATTATTCTAATTCCATACTTTTTTGAAAGTTAAAAAGCTTAATAAGGTTAAAGTAAAAAAAAAAAAAAAAAAAAAAAAACTACAGCTTTAAGTGCATTGCAGTCCTTTTGGGGTGGGGTGAGGGGACATTAAGGCCCCCTATGGATGGGCAGCACTTGATACTGAGCATTTTGGTGTGTCTTAATATAAACAATTGCAAGAAAATCTCTCCTATTGGTTTACATTTTTGTGTCGGGTTGTTCATAGGTTCATAGGTTCATAGATAGGTACTAGGCTATCTGCTCGAGGGCATTTTTAAGCCTAGCCAGAGTGTGTCGGCTTTCGCCGCCCCATTGATTAATTAACTGAGCCTGTGTCAAGCAGAGCCAATGAAGTGATCCCAGGGGTGTATTTTCTGTTACCCATCCACTCGTCAAGGCTTCTCCTGAAGAGTGTTAGTGAGGGGCTCTGCCTACTATAGTTAGGAATTTTGTTCCAAAGCATGGGGAGTCTCTGTGACAGGAATCTATCCCTCCAGCATGTTCTATTTATTGTTGTGGCGAGGTTAGCTCACTAGAGCGCGTGGCTTGCAGTAACTTGGATTTCTTTAGGTGGAGCATGTCCATCAATTCTGAGTTGGACATGGCTTTGTAAGTCAGGCAGAGATACCCTCTGAGTAAGCGATATGCCACTGAGTACAGCCGGAGTTTTTTCAGTCGGGCTGCATAGGACATATGTTTGAGGCCAGTAATCCTCTTGGTGAGGTGCTTTTGTGTAAAAACGTTTATCATATTGCTACCTTCCCTTTTTAGGTACTCCAGAAATCCCTAAATTATGTTTTTCTTTCCTTGCTTTTTTACTCCTTGAGATTATCCATTAACCATGTATTGCCTTTTAAGTGAAATTCTGACTGTTTTTCTTCATTAGTCTATGTCAGAAAGTGAGTTTTCATTTGTATTCGAATTTTCTGCTTATGTATATGGATTTCAAAAATTCAGTTTGTATATTATAAATATCTGGTTGAAAATCAAAGTTGGTATAGAGATAGAAAATTCACCCCGGGGATCACTCCTGTGGCTCTGCTTGACAGGGGCACAGGTAAACAATTTTCGTGGGTGGCAAAAGCCAGGGTACCGTTTGGCTAGGCTTATATAGGCCTTAGGGCCAATAGTCTAGTACCTACCTATGAACCTGTGAACCTATGAAATTGCTCTATCTTCAATGATAAATCCTGAATAGAAGTAGCAGCTTTTTGGAAGTTTCCTTTTCAGATGCAAATTCTGCTAAGAAAACTTGACTGACCTCATTTTCTGGAATAATCTAATTTCAGTTCTTTCAAGAAAGTTGACATTTCTATCAAAATGCCACAGATATTCCATATTTAAAGAAAATTAAACATGAAAAAAGATTGCAGAGTAATATTTCTTTTTAGTTATATAGGAGTAGAGAGAAACATTCCAGAGTAGCAGCTGGGAGTTGTTATACAGCAGCTATAATGGAATCTTTCTTAAAAATACAACTGCCATCATTTTGTTCATTTCAAAGTCTGCGCTGTTCTTGCTTCTCTGTAACTTCCCACTAATACACCTTCCAGAGCAATCTTCCTCGTAAAAAATGACAGTTGGTTATTTACTGATAACCTCTTTAATTCTATTATCTAATATTAAACTGTCTCAGTGTTTATAAAAATGGTGTATGATGCGTTAGCATCTGTGCAGTATTTAGCAATAAAAGCTATTAAATATTTGAAAAAATCAGATCTACTTCTGTTCATAACTTCATTAACACATGCCCTACTGCATAACACTTCATCCAGACTTTCTAAAAGTATAGACCATTTAAACAACCTCATATTTCACAAAGCCATCAGAAAATCGGTCATGAGAATGTCTCATGGTCTGCTCTATCCCTACTGATTCTTAAATACTGGTCCTTAGGAACACCTGCTTTAATGTGAGTAGTATGGATGTGCGCACATTTACTGTAGTAAGTGTTTCTTTACTAGTGGTTTTCTATAAACATTAGACATTTAGTCCTGTCATGACAGACAATAGCATCTGAAATGTGAATGCTTGATTTTTTTCCATTAAGGGAAAAACAAATCCATATTATTATAATTATCCATATTTTTCCAAATAGTAATACTACATTTGTGTGAGATGAATGCCACACAAAATATGTCATTTGTAAAGTGTTTATTTGTAACACACACTGGATTTAAACCATTTATTCATAATATTCGATCTCCCCAGTAGGAAACAACCAAATTAGAATATGGGGTTACAATGCCATCACCCATTACTGTACTCTTTATTTGTTTATACCATTGTCCTTAAACCCAAATACATAAATATTAACAGTATTCATTTCAAAAAGGCTTGCATTGTTCCGTCACACTATGATGAAATGTTTTAAACACTATCTCATTTCCATTAATCATTCTTGATTATCCTTGTCATAGGTGACTCCATAGTGAGATACACAGTTGTCCCCCTCACCAGGCTGGATAAGGAAGATGTCATGGTCAGCTGCCTGTCAGGTGCCAGGATCAGACAAATCACACATGCACTCAAGTCACTCAACAACAATTACCGTTATGTCATAGTGCATGTTGGGGAGAATGACTTGAGACATACCTCTCTGGACAATATGATGAGAGACACATGAGCAAACTCTCAGATTAGGTGTCCCAGGCAGCTATGTACCTAGCCCTAAGCAGCATTTGACTTTCACCCAGGATGATGCCGCAATATAGACACAAAATGATTGACATCAACAACTGGCTTAGCTTCTGGTGTCAATCCAGGGGGATCCAGTATCTGTCAACCTGAGAAGACATAGTTGACAAACCACACTGCTTTGCCAGATATGGTCTTCACCTGTCTCCTCTAGGCTTTTGGATACTGGCAAAGGTGCTTGCCTCCCCCACAGTGCCTTTTTTAGGCAATGTCAAAAAAAAACAAAATTTCCAACCTAAAAAACCCACTTGAGACAAACAAGTGGATGCTTAATGCTAGGAGCTTAAACAGGAAACTGCACTCCCTGGAAGAACTCCTTGTCTTGACAGATGCTGACATCTGTGCAGTCACTGAGACATGGTTCAAGGCCGCAGGCAGCACCCCGGCCGTGCAAGGCTACAATGCCTTCCACACATTCAGACCCCAAAACAAATGTGAAAGAACCATAGGTGGAGGTGTTTTCATCTTCATTAAAGCCAACTACACCTCGAGACTAGTTAATCAGTATGACTTTCTTGAGCTATCCAGGAACAACCATACCATTCAACCTCTTACCACAAGAAATTTGGACAAAGCCTGACATAATGGGAGACAAAGGCCCAAAAATAGGGACAGATTTTAAATATTGCTCTTATAAAGTTAAAAAAAGTGAAAGAGTAACAGGATTTGTATTAGCATGCATTTTTCTGAAGAATATGATGCCTGAAACTCAAATGTACATCATTATTTAGTGACTTCAATCCTCAGATGATCTCAGTGATTTGAAAGAAAACCACAAATTTGATTACAAACAGACCAAAACTATGAGGCAAAAATCTGGACAGTTGAGAGGTATGGGTCCAACTAACTGTAGGTAAAGCACCCTACCACATTATTGCTAGCTACAGGTCACCTACCATGAACCAAGAGAAGCACACCACCTACCTGGACTTACTAGAGTCACTTTGGTCATGAGTGATTTCAACTATCCTTCCATCAATTGGGTGACTTACACAAGCACAAACATGCTAGCCCTAGGTTCCTGGACTTTGTCCATACAAATGCCCTGGAATACCTAGTCTGTACCCCCAGAAGGGGCTCAGTTGTCCTAGACTTAGTACTCTCCAACATGGTAGGTCACTGCTGTGCCCCCTGTGTGTTGCCCTCCCTGGTAAGATCAGACCATAAATCTGTCTCATTTGAAGTAAAGCTCAAACCTGATACCCCCACTTGTGAAAAAAAAAAAAAAAAATGAAAAATGTATCCAAAGCAAACTACAGCCTACTAGGTGATGATATAAAAAGTTTCAAAACCCCTGCTAACACAGCCAACAATGACTCCTATGCAGAGGAGTACACAGATGCCCTGTATAGCCACCTAAGCAACTGTATAGACTCGGCTGTACCTGACCAGATCAGAACCAGGTTCTCTCGAAAAAAACAAGTCATCCTGGTGGACCTCAAGTATAAATAGGTTATATAACAAAAGGAAGAAACTGATGTCTAAGAACAAGAGGGAAGTTACTCAGCAGAAGAACACCCTCCACAGCTTGAGCAAGCAAATCAGATATCTTGTAAAGTCCTCTAAAGCTAGTTATGAAGGTAAATTAGCATCCCTAGCTAAGGATAATCATAAGAAATTCATTAGCTATATCCAAAATCTAAAAGGGCATGCCCAACTATGTTCAGAACTTATAGTGGACAGTACCTCTCATACTGAGCCTGAGGAAATTGAGACTCTGCTAGCTGACAGATTTGGTGCAAACTCACCCCCTTCTCCCCACCAGCCATACCCCAATGTATACACGACACCAGTCCTCTAACTAGTATCTCCAAAGATCAGGTCATATCCACACTCTCCAAGGCCAAAAACATGGCCTCTATGGGACTAGATAACATCCCAGGCTGCTTACTAAACAATCTAAAACAAGACCTAGCGGTAACACTTGGTACGGTCTTTAACCTCAGCCTGAGCACTGGCTTTGTTTCAGCAGAATGGAGAACAGCAACAGTAATCCCCTTGCACAAAGGGGATCCATCAACCAGCCCTGGAAACTGTAGACCCATAAGCCTAATCAGCAAGGCCATAGAAATAATTATCATGGACCTTATCAACAAGAACATAAGTGACCTTCAAACTCTTGAACCAACCCAACTTGGCTTCATTAAGGGTAAATCATGCGTATTGAACTTGGTGGGCTACTTCAAAAATGTCACCATAGCCCTCGATGAAGGCAAAATAGTACATACTACCTATCTTGACTTAATAAAGGCTTTTGACACAATCCCCCACTCAGGTATCTTTGAGAAGCTCTCCCAGCTGGGGATTAACCCATACATCACTAGATGGGTAGCCAAATGACTCACCGACAGAAAGCATACTGTCAAGTTTGGGAATTCCACTTCTACCAGTAGAGTACCACAAGTATCTGTGCTGGGCCCTCTGCTGTTTAGAAACTATTTCTCAGAAGTCCAGGTGAAAGTTGATGGCCTTTAGCTTACAAGTTCACTGGTGATTGCAAACTGGGTACAATCACTGAGTCCCCAAATGATGTCAACATATTCCATAAGGGGCTAGCACAGACAAATGACTGGTGCCAAAGCCATGGAAGAAAACTAAAAGAAAAAAAGTGCATTATTATCACCTTTGACAGAGAGGAAGTTCGTGCAGATTACAATATTGACAGCACACCCCTAAGCTCAAACCCAATGGTGTGAGAATTGGGAATACATGTTGATGGCAATCTAAACTTCAATCGCCATGTGTGCACAGTGGTAAGGAAAGCCTTCTACAGTGCACATTTCATAAGTAACGGCATCACATACAAGACTAAGGATGTTATACATCCTCTGTACTCGACCTTCAAAAGACCACTAATAGAGTACAATGAACTCTTTTGCATATACCTTACCAGACACCTGCAGCAGCTGGAGAGAGCACAGAGGTTTCCTACCAAGAAAATTCAGGGTCTCCAAATAACATACATGGAAAGACTGAAAGCCCTGTCACTCTACTCTGTATCCTACAGGCTGCTGAGAGGTCACTTGTGCCCGGCCTACAGAGCAGTCTCTGAACCTGCCCTAATGGAAATGCTGCAAATTCGCAAATCAAATGGGACAAGAGTCACACACTCCAAGGACCTCAGCCTAGCCTGTGACATGAAAAGAACATGCTGGAGAGACAGATACCTCTCCCAGAGATTGAGACTTCTCTGGAATAAATTCCCAATTCATGTGAAGCAGAGGTCCTCAATAACCCTATTCAAGGGCAACCTAGATAATTGGATGGTTGACCATAAATTCATGCTGGGGGTGGCAACTATGTCTCTTATATACAGGGACAGTCAGTGCTGATCATAGACTTGCTCTCTGAATAATGACCATCTAACCAAGGTCAAACAGGTAACATGGGTATAACATGGCTAGACTTGTAAAGGCCCTAAGGCCATTAGCCTAGTAACCTCCTATGAACCTATTAATATAGGTATATAGTGAAACAATGGCAACAACAATTATGTCCCCTTCATAATAAGAAATATCAATTAGGGTTAATGA